>NC_143051.1:7367500-7575000 GCF_057628025.1 Oncorhynchus mykiss | reverse complement strand
CTCAGAGTTTATGAAGCTAGTCCACATGTCTGTTATCTCAGAGTTTATGAAGCTAGTCCATATGTCTGTTATTGTCTCAGAGTTTATGAAGCTAGTCCATATGTCTGTTATCTCAGAGTTTATGAAGCTAGTCCATATGTCTGTTATCTCAGAGTTTATGAAGCTAGTCCATATGTCTGTTATCTCAGAGTTTATGAAGCTAGTCCATATGTCTGTTATTGTCTCAGAGTTTATGAAGCTAGTCCATATGTCTGTTATCTCAGAGTTTATGAAGCTAGTCCATGTGTCTGTTATCTCAGAGTTTATGAAGCTAGTCCATATGTCTGTTATCTCAGAGTTTATGAAGCTAGTCCATATGTCTGTTATTGTCTCAGAGTTTATGAAGCTAGTCCATATGTCTGTTATCTCAGAGTTTATGAAGCTAGTCCATATGTCTGTTATCTCAGAGTTTATGAAGCTAGTCCATATGTCTGTTATTGTCTCAGAGTTTATGAAGCTAGTCCATATGTCTGTTATCTCAGAGTTTATGAAGCTAGTCCATATGTCTGTTATCTCAGAGTTTATGAAGCTAGTCCATATGTCTGTTATCTCAGAGTTTATGAAGCTAGTCCATATGTCTGTTATTGTCTCAGAGTTTATGAAGCTAGTCCATATGTCTGTTATCTCAGAGTTTATGAAGCTAGTCCATGTGTCTGTTATCTCAGAGTTTATGAAGCTAGTCCATATGTCTGTTATCTCAGAGTTTATGAAGCTAGTCCATATGTCTGTTATTGTCTCAGAGTTTATGAAGCTAGTCCATATGTCTGTTATCTCAGAGTTTATGAAGCTAGTCCATATGTCTGTTATCTCAGAGTTTATGAAGCTAGTCCGTGTGTCTGTTATCTCAGAGTTTATGAAGCTAGTCCACATGTCTGTTATCTCAGAGTTTATGAAGCTAGTCCATATGTCTGTTATTGTCTCAGAGTTTATGAAGCTAGTCCATATGTCTGTTATCTCAGAGTTTATGAAGCTAGTCCATATGTCTGTTATCTCAGAGTTTATGAAGCTAGTCCATATGTCTGTTATCTCAGAGTTTATGAAGCTAGTCCATATGTCTGTTATTGTCTCAGAGTTTATGAAGCTAGTCCATATGTCTGTTATCTCAGAGTTTATGAAGCTAGTCCATGTGTCTTTTATCTCAGAGTTTATGAAGCTAGTCCATATGTCTGTTATCTCAGAGTTTATGAAGCTAGTCCATATGTCTGTTATTGTCTCAGAGTTTATGAAGCTAGTCCATATGTCTGTTATCTCAGAGTTTATGAAGCTAGTCCATATGTCTGTTATTGTCTCAGAGTTTATGAAGCTAGTCCACATGTCTGTTATCTCAGAGTTTATGAAGCTAGACCGTGTGTCTGTTATCTCAGAGTTTATGAAGCTAGTCCATGTGTCTGTTATCTCAGAGTTTATGAAGCTAGTCCGTGTGTCTGTTATCTCAGAGTTTATGAAGCTAGTCCATATGTCTGTTATCTCAGAGTTTATGAAGCTAGTCCGTATGTCTGTTATCTCAGAGTTTATGAAGCTAGTCCGTATGTCTGTTATCTCAGAGTTTATGAAGCTAGTCCATATGTATGTTATCTCAGAGTTTATGAAGCTAGTCCATGTGTCTGTTATCTCAGAGTTTATGAAGCTAGTCCATATGTCTGTTATCTCAGAGTTTATGAAGCTAGTCCACATATCTGTTATCTCAGAGTTTATGAAGCTAGTCCATATGTCTGTTATCTCAGAGTTTATGAAGCTAGTCCGTATGTCTGTTATCTCAGAGTTTATGAAGCTAGTCCATATGTCTGTTATCTCAGAGTTTATGAAGCTAGTCCGTATGTCTGTTATCTCAGAGTTTATGAAGCTAGTCCATATGTCTGTTATCTCAGAGTTTATGAAGCTAGTCCGTGTGTCTGTTATCTCAGAGTTTATGAAGCTAGTCCGTATGTCTGTTATCTCAGAGTTTATGAAGCTAGTCCATATGTCTGTTATCTCAGAGTTTATGAAGCTAGTCCGTATGTCTGTTATCTCAGAGTTTATGAAGCTAGTCCATATGTCTGTTATTGTCTCAGAGTTTATGAAGCTAGTCCATATGTCTGTTATCTCAGAGTTTATGAAGCTAGTCCATATGTCTGTTATCTCAGAGTTTATGAAGCTAGTCCATATGTCTGTTATCTCAGAGTTTATGAAGCTAGTCCATATGTCTGTTATTGTCTCAGAGTTTATGAAGCTAGTCCATATGTCTGTTATCTCAGAGTTTATGAAGCTAGTCCATATGTCTGTTATCTCAGAGTTTATGAAGCTAGTCCATATGTCTGTTATCTCAGAGTTTATGAAGCTAGTCCATATGTCTGTTATTGTCTCAGAGTTTATGAAGCTAGTCCATATGTCTGTTATCTCAGAGTTTATGAAGCTAGTCCATATGTCTGTTATTGTCTCAGAGTTTATGAAGCTAGTCCACATGTCTGTTATCTCAGAGTTTATGAAGCTAGACCGTGTGTCTGTTATCTCAGAGTTTATGAAGCTAGTCCATGTGTCTGTTATCTCAGAGTTTATGAAGCTAGTCCGTGTGTCTGTTATCTCAGAGTTTATGAAGCTAGTCCATATGTCTGTTATCTCAGAGTTTATGAAGCTAGTCCGTATGTCTGTTATCTCAGAGTTTATGAAGCTAGTCCGTATGTCTGTTATCTCAGAGTTTATGAAGCTAGTCCATATGTATGTTATCTCAGAGTTTATGAAGCTAGTCCATGTGTCTGTTATCTCAGAGTTTATGAAGCTAGTCCATATGTCTGTTATCTCAGAGTTTATGAAGCTAGTCCACATATCTGTTATCTCAGAGTTTATGAAGCTAGTCCATATGTCTGTTATCTCAGAGTTTATGAAGCTAGTCCGTATGTCTGTTATCTCAGAGTTTATGAAGCTAGTCCATATGTCTGTTATCTCAGAGTTTATGAAGCTAGTCCGTATGTCTGTTATCTCAGAGTTTATGAAGCTAGTCCACATGTCTGTTATCTCAGAGTTTATGAAGCTAGACCGTGTGTCTGTTATCTCAGAGTTTATGAAGCTAGTCCATGTGTCTGTTATCTCAGAGTTTATGAAGCTAGTCCGTGTGTCTGTTATCTCAGAGTTTATGAAGCTAGTCCATATGTCTGTTATCTCAGAGTTTATGAAGCTAGTCCGTATGTCTGTTATCTCAGAGTTTATGAAGCTAGTCCGTATGTCTGTTATCTCAGAGTTTATGAAGCTAGTCCATATGTATGTTATCTCAGAGTTTATGAAGCTAGTCCATGTGTCTGTTATCTCAGAGTTTATGAAGCTAGTCCATATGTCTGTTATCTCAGAGTTTATGAAGCTAGTCCACATATCTGTTATCTCAGAGTTTATGAAGCTAGTCCATATGTCTGTTATCTCAGAGTTTATGAAGCTAGTCCGTATGTCTGTTATCTCAGAGTTTATGAAGCTAGTCCATATGTCTGTTATCTCAGAGTTTATGAAGCTAGTCCGTATGTCTGTTATCTCAGAGTTTATGAAGCTAGTCCATATGTCTGTTATCTCAGAGTTTATGAAGCTAGTCCGTGTGTCTGTTATCTCAGAGTTTATGAAGCTAGTCCGTATGTCTGTTATCTCAGAGTTTATGAAGCTAGTCCATATGTCTGTTATCTCAGAGTTTATGAAGCTAGTCCGTATGTCTGTTATCTCAGAGTTTATGAAGCTAGTCCATATGTCTGTTATTGTCTCAGAGTTTATGAAGCTAGTCCATATGTCTGTTATCTCAGAGTTTATGAAGCTAGTCCATATGTCTGTTATCTCAGAGTTTATGAAGCTAGTCCATATGTCTGTTATCTCAGAGTTTATGAAGCTAGTCCATATGTCTGTTATTGTCTCAGAGTTTATGAAGCTAGTCCATATGTCTGTTATCTCAGAGTTTATGAAGCTAGTCCATATGTCTGTTATCTCAGAGTTTATGAAGCTAGTCCATATGTCTGTTATCTCAGAGTTTATGAAGCTAGTCCATATGTCTGTTATTGTCTCAGAGTTTATGAAGCTAGTCCATATGTCTGTTATCTCAGAGTTTATGAAGCTAGTCCATATGTCTGTTATTGTCTCAGAGTTTATGAAGCTAGTCCACATGTCTGTTATCTCAGAGTTTATGAAGCTAGACCGTGTGTCTGTTATCTCAGAGTTTATGAAGCTAGTCCATGTGTCTGTTATCTCAGAGTTTATGAAGCTAGTCCGTGTGTCTGTTATCTCAGAGTTTATGAAGCTAGTCCATATGTCTGTTATCTCAGAGTTTATGAAGCTAGTCCGTATGTCTGTTATCTCAGAGTTTATGAAGCTAGTCCGTATGTCTGTTATCTCAGAGTTTATGAAGCTAGTCCATATGTATGTTATCTCAGAGTTTATGAAGCTAGTCCATGTGTCTGTTATCTCAGAGTTTATGAAGCTAGTCCATATGTCTGTTATCTCAGAGTTTATGAAGCTAGTCCACATATCTGTTATCTCAGAGTTTATGAAGCTAGTCCATATGTCTGTTATCTCAGAGTTTATGAAGCTAGTCCGTATGTCTGTTATCTCAGAGTTTATGAAGCTAGTCCATATGTCTGTTATCTCAGAGTTTATGAAGCTAGTCCGTATGTCTGTTATCTCAGAGTTTATGAAGCTAGTCCATATGTCTGTTATCTCAGAGTTTATGAAGCTAGTCCGTGTGTCTGTTATCTCAGAGTTTATGAAGCTAGTCCGTATGTCTGTTATCTCAGAGTTTATGAAGCTAGTCCATATGTCTGTTATCTCAGAGTTTATGAAGCTAGTCCGTATGTCTGTTATCTCAGAGTTTATGAAGCTAGTCCATATGTATGTTATCTCAGAGTTTATGAAGCTAGTCCATGTGTCTGTTATCTCAGAGTTTATGAAGCTAGTCCATATGTCTGTTATCTCAGAGTTTATGAAGCTAGTCAGTGTGTCTGTTATCTCCGAGTTTATGAAGCTAGTCCACATGTCTGTTATCTCAGAGTTTATGAAGCTAGTCCGTATGTCTGTTATCTCAGAGTTTATGAAGCTAGTCCATATGTATGTTATCTCAGAGTTTATGAAGCTAGTCCATATGTATGTTATCTCAGAGTTTATGAAGCTAGTCCACATGTCTGTTATCTCAGAGTTTATGAAGCTAGTCCATATGTCTGTTATCTCAGAGTTTATGAAGCTAGTCCATATGTCTGTTATCTCAGAGTTTATGAAGCTAGTCCGTGTGTCTGTTATCTCGGAGTTTATGAAGCTAGTCCATGTGTCTGTTATCTCAGAGTTTATGAAAATAGTCCATGTGTCTGTTATCTCAGAGTTTATGAAGCTAGTCAACATGTCTGTTATCTCAGAGTTTATGAAGCTAGTCCATATGTCTGTTATTGTCTCAGAGTTTATGAAGCTAGTCCGTGTGTCTGTTATCTCAGAGTTTATGAAGCTAGTCCTTATGTCTGTTATTGTCTCAGAGTTTATGAAGCTAGTCCATATGTATGTTATCTCAGAGTTTATGAAGCTAGTCCATATGTCTGTTATCTCAGAGTTTATGAAGCTAGTCCATATGTCTGTTATCTCAGAGTTTATGAAGCTAGTCCATATGTCTGTTATCTCAGAGTTTATGAAGCTAGTTCATGTGTCTGTTATTGTCTCAGAGTTTATGAAGCTAGTCCATATGTCTGTTATCTCAGGGTTTATGAATCTAGTCCATGTGTCTGTTATTGTCTCAGAGTTTATGAAGCTAGTCCGTGTGTCTGTTATCTCAGAGTTTATGAAGCTAGTCCTTATGTCTGTTATTGTCTCAGAGTTTATGAAGCTAGTCCATATGTATGTTATCTCAGAGTTTATGAAGCTAGTCCATATGTCTGTTATCTCAGAGTTTATGAAGCTAGTCCATATGTCTGTTATTCTCAGAGTTTATGAAGCTAGTCCATATGTCTGTTATTGTCTCAGAGTTTATGAAGCTAGTCCATATGTCTGTTATCTCAGAGTTTATGAAGCTAGTCCATATGTCTGTTATCTCAGAGTTTATGAAGCTAGTTCATGTGTCTGTTATTGTCTCAGAGTTTATGAAGCTAGTCCATATGTCTGTTATCTCAGGGTTTATGAATCTAGTCCATATGTCTGTTATTGTCTCAGAGTTTATGAAGCTAGTCCATATGTCTGTTATCTCAGAGTTTATGAATCTAGTCCATGTGTCTGTTATTGTCTCAGAGTTTATGAAGCTAGTCCACGTGTCTGTTATCTCAGAGTTTATGAAGCTAGTCCACATGTCTATTATCTCAGAGTTTATGAAGCTAGTTCATATGTCTGTTATTGTCTCAGAGTTTATGAAGCTAGTCCATATGTCTGTTATCTCAGGGTTTATGAATCTAGTCCATGTGTCTGTTATTGTCTCAGAGTTTATGAAGCTAGTCCACGTGTCTGTTATCTCAGAGTTTATGAAGCTAGTCCACATGTCTATTATCTCAGAGTTTATGAAGCTAGTCCATATGTCTGTTATTGTCTCAGAGTTTATGAAGCTAGTCCATATGTCTGTTATTGTCTCAGAGTTTATGAAGCTAGTCCACATGTCTATTATCTCAGAGTTTATGAAGCTAGTCCATATGTCTGTTATCTCAGAGTTCATGAAGCTAGTCCATATGTCTGTTATCTCAGAGTTTATGAAGCTAGTCCATATGTCTGTTATCTCAGAGTTTATGAAGCTAGTCCATATGTCTGTTATCTCAGAGTTTATGAAGCTAGTCTACATGTCTATTATCTCAGAGTTTATGAAGCTAGTCCATATGTCTGTTATTGTCTCAGACTTTATGAAGCTAGTCCATATGTCTGTTATCTCAGAGTTTATGAAGCTAGTCCACATGTCTATTAGCTCAGAGTTTATGAAGCTAGTCCATGTGTCTGTTATTGTCTCAGTGTTTATGAAGCTAGTCCATGTGTCTGTTATCTCAGAGTTTATGAAGCTAGTCCATATGTCTGTTATCTAAGACTTTATGAAGCTAGTCCACATGTCTGTTATCTTAGAGCTTATGAAGTTAGTCCACATGTCTATTATCTCAGAGTTTATGAAGCTAGTCCATATGTCTGTTATTGTCGCAGAGTTTATGAAGCTAGTCCATATGTCTGTTATCTCAGAGTTTATGAAGCTAGTCCATATGTCTGTTATCTCAGAGTTTATGAAGCTAGTCCATATGTCTGTTATCTCAGAGTTTATGAAGCTAGTCCATATGTCTGTTATCTCAGAGTTTATGAAGCTAGTCCGTGTGTCTGTTATCTCAGACTTTATGAAGCTAGTCCACATGTCTGTTATCTCAGAGTTTATGAAGCTAGTCCACATGTCTATTATCTCAGAGTTTATGAAGCTAGTCCATATGTCTGTTATTGTCTCAGAGTTTATGAAGCTAGTCCATATGTCTGTTATTGTCTCAGAGTTTATGAAGCTAGTCCATATGTCTGTTATCTCAGAGTTTATGAAGCTAGTCCATATGTCTGTTATCTCAGAGTTTATGAAGCTAGTCCATATGTCTGTTATTGTCTCAGAGTTTATGAAGCTAGTCCATATGTCTATTATCTCAGAGTTTATGAAGCTAGTCCATATGTCTGTTATCTCAGAGTTTATGAAGCTAGTTCATATGTCTGTTATTGTCTCAGAGTTTATGAAGCTAGTCCATATGTCTGTTATCTCAGAGTTTATGAAGCTAGTCCATATGTCTGTTATCTAAGAGTTTATGAAGCTAGTCCACATGTCTGTTATCTCAGAGCTTATGAAGTTAGTCCACATGTCTATTATCTCAGAGTTTATGAAGCTAGTCCATATGTCTGTTATTGTCGCAGAGTTTATGAAGCTAGTCCATATGTCTGTTATCTCAGAGTTTATGAAGCTAGTCCATATGTCTGTTATCTCAGGGTTTATGAATCTAGTCCATATGTCTGTTATCTAAGAGTTTATGAAGCTAGTCCACATGTCTGTTATCTCAGAGCTTATGAAGCTAGTCCACATGTCTATTATCTCAGAGTTTATGAAGCTAGTCCATATGTCTGTTATTGTCTCAGAGTTTATGAAGCTAGTCCATATGTCTGTTATCTCAGAGTTTATGAAGCTAGTCCATATGTCTGTTATCTCAGAGTTTATGAAGCTAGTCCATATGTCTGTTATCTCAGAGTTTATGAAGCTAGTCCATATATCTGTTATCTCAGAGTTTATGAAGCTAGTCCGTGTGTCTGTTATCTCAGAGTTCATGAAGCTAGTCCACATGTCTGTTATCTCAGAGTTTATGAAGCTAGTCCACATGTCTATTATCTCAGAGTTTATGAAGCTAGTCCATATGTCTGTTATTGTCTCAGAGTTTATGAAGCTAGTCCATATGTCTGTTATCTCAAAGTTTATGAAGCTAGTCCATATGTCTGTTATCTCAGAGTTTATGAAGCTAGTCCATATGTCTGTTATCTCAGAGTTTACGAAGCTAGTCCATATGTCTGTTATCTCAGAGTTTATGAAGCTAGTCCATATGTCTGTTATCTCAGAGTTTATGAAGCTAGTCCATGTGTCTGTTATTGTCCCAGAGAGGTAGAGGACATAGCCATAGCGTGTAATTAGTAACCAGTATGTAAATGGCCCATGTTGATAGATGGATTCAGAAGATCATGATAGAAGATGTTACTCCACATCACTCACAGTATTTAGTGGTATTTATGTGGTATTTGTCTTCAGTTAAGGTAGATTTTTCCATAAAGTTTGGAAACAAAAAAAAAAAAATCCTAATTTCTTCCCTTTGTGTGCATCTCTCTTTCTCCCCCTTTCCGTACCACCTTCCCAATGCTCGTTTTCTACTTTCTTCTCCCATCCCCTGTTCCCTTTGCTACCCCCTTCTTTCTCCTTCCAATCTCTCTTGCTATCCTTCCTCCATGCCCCCCCCCCGTAACTGCAAATAGGCGACCCACCTGTTACTGTAAGTAGGAGAACCACCTGTTACTGTAAATAGGAGACCCACCTGTTACTGTAAATAGGAGACCCACCTGTTACTGTAAATAGGAGACCCACCTGTTACTGTAAATAGGAAACCCGCCTGTTACTGTAAATAGTAGACCAACCTGTTACTGTAAATAGGAGACCCACCTGTGACTGTAACTAGGAGACCAACCTGTTACTGTAAATAGGAGACCCACCTGTGACTGTAACTAGGAGACCCACCTGTTATTTAAATAGGAGACCCACCTGTTACTTTAAATAGAAGACCCATCCTGTTACTGTATATAGGAGACCCACCTGTTACTGTAAATAGGTGAACCACCTATTACTGTAAATAGGTGAACCACCTGTTACTGTAAATAGGAGATCCACCTGTTATTGTAAATAGGAGACCCACTTGTTACTGTATATATGAGACCCACCTGTTATTGTAAATAGGAGACAAACCTGTTACTGTAAATAGGAGACCCACCTGTTACTGTAAATAGGAGACCCACCTGTTACTGTAAATAGGAGACCCACCTGTTACTTTAAATAGAAGACCCACTTGTTACTTTAAATAGAAGACCCACTTGTTACTTTAAATAGGAGACCCACCTGTTACTGTAAATAGGAGACCCACCTGTTACTGTACATAGGAGACCCACATGTTACTGTAAATAGGAGACCCACTTGTTACTGTATATATGAGACCCACCTGTTATTGTAAATAGGAGACAAACCTGTTACTGTAAATAGGAGACCCACCTGTTACTGTAAATAGGAGACCCACCTGTTACTGTAAATAGGAGACCCACCTGTTACTGTAAATAGGAGACCCACCTGTTACTTTAAATAGAAGACCCACTTGTTACTTTAAATAGGAGACCCACCTGTTACTGTAAATAGATGAACCACCTGTTACTGTAAATAGGTGAACCACCTGTTACTGTACATAGGATACCCACCTGTTACTGTAAATAGGAGACCCACTTGTTACTGTAAATAGCAGACACACCTGTTATTTTAAATAGGAGACCTACCTGTTACTGTAAATAGGAGACCCACCTGTTACTGTGAATAGGAGACCCACCTGTCACTATCAAAGCTGATGAAATCTTGACTCTAACTGGAATCCACATTTGTTTTTTCAATGGGAAGCACCTCTTATTTTGTAATTTACCTGATGATCAGGGGATGAAAACGTAATAATCTGTGTGCCCTCAGGTAATTTCCAATGACTTGATGGGGTGAGGTTGGTGTGTAGGTACATTCTGTGGCAGTTCTATGGAAAATAATTCCAGTTCTGTGAGAACACATCAGTATCTGTCCAGCCTCTGTACTTTAGTAAAACAGTTTCACTGACTTTATCTAAACCCTGTCCTGTCCTGTTTTATCTAACCCCTGTCCTGTCCTGTTGTATCTAACCCCTGTCCTGTCCTGTTGTATCTAACCCCTGTACTGTCCTGTTGTATCTAACCCCTGTACTGTCCTGTTGTATCTAACCCCTGTACTGTCCTGTTGTATTCAACCCCTGTCCTGTCCTGTTGTATCTAACCCCTGTCCTGTTGTATCTAACCCCTGTACTGTCCTGTTGTATCTAACCCCTGTCCTGTACTGTTGTATCTAACCCCTGTCCTGTCCTGTTGTATCTAACCCCTGTACTGTTGTATCTAACCCCTGTCCTGTCCTGTTGTATCTAACCCCTGTCCTGTCCTGTTTTATCTAACCCCTGTCCCGTCCTGTTGTATCTAACCCCTGTCCTGCACTGTTGTATCTAACCCCTGTACTGTTGTATCTAACCCCTGTCCTGTCCTGTTGTATCTAACCCCTGTCCTGTCCGGTTGTATCTAACCCCTGTACTGTTGTATCTAACCCCTGTCCTGTCCTGTTGTATCTAACCCCTGTCCTGTACTGTTGTATCTAACCCCTGTCCTGTCCTGTTGTATCTAACCCCTGTCCTGTACTGTTGTATCTAACCCCTGTCCTGTCCTGTTGTATCTAACCCCTGTACTGTTGTATCTAACCCCTGTCCTGTCCTGTTGTATCTAACCCCTGTCCTGTCCTGTTTTATCTAACCCCTGTACTGTCCTGTTGTATCTTACCCCTGTCCTGTCCTGTTGTATCTAACCCCTGTCCTGTTGTATCTAACCCCTGTCCTGTTGTATCTAACCCCTCCTCTAGTTCCTTAGGGGTGGTATTAGGTATTGCAGGTCCCTAAAGGACGGTACACACTGCATTCGGAAAGTGTTTGGACTTCTTGACTTTTTCCACATTTTGTTACATTACAGCCTTATTCTATAATTAATTAAATTGTTTTTTGCCTCATCAATCTACACACAAGACCCCATGGTGACATCACAATACCCCATAGTGACATCACAATACCCCATAGTGACATCACAATACCCCATAGTGACAAAGCAAAAACAGGTTTTTAGACATTTCTGTCTTGGAGCTCTACGGACAATTCTTTCGACCTCATGTCTTGGTTTTTGCTCTGACATGCACTGTCAACTGTGGGACCTTATTTAGACAGGTGTGTGCCATTCCAAATCATGTCCAATCCATTGAATTTACCACAGGTGGACTCCGATTAAGTTGTAGAAACATCTCAAGGATGATCAATGGAAACAGAATGCAGTCAGCCAGGGGCCGCCAGTGCCGCCAGTCAGCCAGGGGCCGCCAGTGCCGCCAGTCAGCCAGGGGCCGCCAGTGCCACCAGTCAGCCAGGGGCCGCCAGAGCCGCCAGTCAGTCCAGAGGCGCCAGAGCCCCTCAGCCCAGAGGCGCCAGAGCCCCTCAGCCCAGAGGCGCCAGAGCCCCTTATCTTTTTGTCATTAAACATGAATCAAAGAACCCACGCTGCATTTTGGTCCGCCTCTACTTCACCCGAAGAGAACCGTTACAGGGACCGTATATAGACAGGTGTGTGCCTTTCCAAATCATGTCCAATCCATTGAATTTACAACAGGTGGACTCCGATCAAGTTGTAGAAACATCTCAAGGATGATCAATGGAAACAGAATGCATCTGAGCTCAATTTCGAGTTTCATAGCAAAAGGTCTGAATACTTATGCTACCGGATGAAAGTTTTAGAACACCTACTGATTCAAGGGTTTTTCTTTATTTGTACTATTTTCTACATTGTAGAATAATAGTGAAGGCCTCAAAACTATGAAATAACACATATGGAATCATGCAGTAACCAAAAAAAGTTTCCTCAAAGAGACACCCTTTGCCTTGATGACAGTTTTGCACACGCTTGGCATTCTCTCAACCAGCTTCATGAGGTAGTCACCTAGAACTCATTTAAATTAACAGGTGTGCCTTCTTAAAAGATCATTTGTGGAATGTTGTTCCTTCTTAATGCGTTTGAGCCATTCAGTTGTGTTGTGACAAGGTAAACAGAAGCCCTATTCCGACCCACCTGTTACTGTAAAGAAGAGAACCACCTGTTACTGTAAATAGGAGAACCACCTGTTACTGTAAATAGGAGACCCACCTGTTACTGTAAATAGGAGACCCACATGTGACTGTAAATAGGAGACCCACCTGTTACTTTAAATAGAAGACCCACCTGTTATTGTATATAGGAGACCCACCTGTTACTGTAAATAGGAAACTGACCTGTTACTGTAAATAGAAGACCCACCTGTTACTGTAAAAAGGTGAACCACCTATTACTGAAAATAGGAGACTGACCTGTTACTGTAAATAGGAGACCCACCTGTTACTATAAATAGGAGACCCACCTGTTACTGTAAATAGGAGACCCACCTGTTACTGTAAATAGGAGACCCACCTGTTACTGTAAATAGGAGACCCACCTGTCACTGTCAAAGCTGATGAAATCTTGACTCTAACTGGAATCCACATGTGTTTTTTCAATGGGAAGCACCTCTTATTTTGTAATTTACCTGATCAGTTAAGGGCGGAATGAAAACGTAATAATCTGTGTGCCCTCAGGTAATTTCCAATGACTTGATGGGGTGAGGTTGGTGTGTAGGTACATTCTGTGGCAGTTCTATGGAAAATAATTCCAGTTCTGTGAGAACACATCAGTGTCTGTCCAGTCTCTGTACTTTAGAAACACAATTTCACTGACTTTAACTCACTCACTTACTCTAACCTTTCACCCCAGGCCTGATATAAACGAACCCCTAACCCCTGTCCTGTCCTGTCCTAATCTAACCCTTCACCCCTGTCCTGTCCTGTTCTAATCTAACCCTTCACCCCTGTCCTGTCCTGTTCTAATCTAACCCTTCACCCCTGTCCTGTTCTAATCTAACCCTTCACCCCTGTCCTGTCCTGTTCTGATCTAACCCGTTACCCCTGTCCTGTTCTAATCTAACCCTTCACCCCTGTCCTGTTCTGATCTAACCCTTCACCCCTGTCCTGTTCTGATCTAACCTTTCACTCCTGTCCTGTCCTGTTCTGATCTAATCCTTCACCCCTCTCCTGTCTTTGTGAGATGCAGAGTAGGTGAACGGATGATCTCTGCATGTGTGGTTCCCACCATGAAGCATGGAGGAGGAGGTGTGATGTTGTGGGGGTGCTTTGCTGGTGACACTGTCAGTGATTTATTTAGAATTCAAGGCACACTTATCCTGCATGGTTACCACTGCATTCTGCAGCGATACGCCATCCCATCTGGTTTGTGCTTAGTGGGACTATCATTTGGTTTTCAACAGGACAATGACCCAACACACCTCCCGGCTTTGTAAGGGCTATTTGACCAAGGCGAGTGATGGAGTGCTGCATCAGATGACCTGGCCTCCACAATCACCTGACCTCAACCCAATTGATATGGTTTGATATGAGTTGGACCACAGAGTGAAGGAAAAGCAGCCAACAAGTGCTCAGCATATGTGGGAACTCCTTCAAGACTGTTGCCAAGAGTGTGCAAAGCTGTCATCGAGGCAAAGGGTGGCTATTTTGAAGAATCTAAAATCTGAAATATATTTTGAGTTGTGTAAACACATTTTTTTTGGTTACTACATGATTCCATATGTGTTATTTCATAGTTTTGATGTCTTCCCTGTTATTCTACGACGTAGAAGATAGTACAAATAAATCAAAGTGCGAGGACCGACGCTGGAGACGAGAAGCAGGTTGTAACGGACGTCTTCGGGAGAAAGAGAGGAGGACCAAAGTGCAGCGTGGTAAGTGTCCATATTGATTTATTCAAAAAAACACAACTGAACACTGGGACAAAATAATAATGGTGAAATATACAAAACCGAAACAGTACCGTGTGTCCCAAACACTCACACGGAAACAAACACCCACAAACCAAAAACCGAAACAGTACCGTGTGGCCCAAACACTCACACGGAAACAAACACCCACAAACCAAAAACCGAAACAGTACCGTGTGGCCCAAACACTCACACGGAAACAAACACCCACAAACCAAAAGTGAAAAAAGCCCCCATCCTCTCCCAGCCCCCGTTCCCACCCAGTCCCTGTCCCCATCCAGCCCCTGTCCCCATTCAGCCCTGTCCCAACCCCTGTCCCCACCCAGCCCTTGTCCCAACCCAGCCTCTGTCCCAACCCAGCCCCCATTCCCACCCAGTCCCTGTCCCCCCCCAGTCCCTGTCCCCATCCAGCCCCTGTCCCAACCCAGCCCCTGTCCCAACCCAGCACCTGTCCCCAACCAGCCCCTGTCCCCACCCAGCCCATGTAATGTAATGTATTGGAGTGTATTGTAAGGTATTGTATTGTATTGTATTCTTATGTATGCTGATCTGTGGAGGATTGCGTTTCTACAACAGAAACAGAAGGATGTGATCTGCAGTTTTGTTTTTGATATTAAGGGTAGTTGGTTACTCGTGGCATTCAGTTCAACTTCTCTCCCCCTCTCCTCCTCTCACTGACTCAACCCGACAGGCAGCGATCCAGCTAGCTATCGTTGTTTAAAGGGCCAGTGTAGTCAAAATTCTGTTTTTTCCTTTGTTTTATATCATATTGTACAATAGCTGATAAAACAAACGCTATAAAAATGTAAAAAATCTGCGTTAATTCCTGATAGTTGATGGTTGAAAATACATTCTGAAACAGGAACTGGTTACATCACTGCCTGGTAAGGCAGCTGCTCGGCCTCCAACCGCAAGACACTACAGAGAGTTGTGCGAACAGCCCAGTACATCACTGGGGCCAAGCTTCCTGTCATCCAGGACCGCTATACCAGGCAGTGTCAGAGGAAGGCCGTAACAATGATCAATGCCTCGTCACCCTAGTCATAGACTATTTTCTCTGCTACCGCACAGCAAGCGATACCAGAGCACCAAGTCCAGGACAAGAAGGCTTCTAAACAGCTTCTACCCCGAAGCCATAAGACTCCTGAACATCTAATCAAATGGCTACCCAGACTATTTGCATAGCCTCCACATTGACTCTGTACCAGTACCCCCTGTATATAGCCTCCATATTGACTGTACCAGTACCCCCCTGATCGTAGTCTCCATATTGACTCTGTACCAATACCCCCCTGTATATAGTCTCCATATTGACTCTGTACCAGTACCCACTGTATATAGTCTCCACATTGTCTCTGTACCAGTACCCCCTGTATATAGTCTCCACATTGTCTCTGTACCGGTACCACCTGTATATAGTCTCCATATTGACTCTGTACCAGTACCCCCTGCATATAGCCTCCATATTGACTCTGTACCAGTACCCCCCTGTATATAGTCTCCATATTGACTCTGTACCAGTACCCCCCTTGTATATAGTCTCCATATTGACTCTGTACCAGTACCCCCCTGTATATAGTCTTGGTATTGTTATTTCACTACTGCTGTTTAATGACTTGTTACTTTTATCTCTTATTCTTTTCTGTATTTTTTTTTAAATATACTGTTGGTTAGGGGCTCGAAAGTAAGCATTTCACTGTAAGGTGTACAACACCTGTTGTATTCGGCGCTTGTGACTAATAACATTTGATTTGAACTTCTAATCAGCAGGTTTGAATGGTCAGGAGTTTCGGCTTTCCATGGTGACATCACCATGAGGTAAATTAGTGAAATAGACCAATGAGAAAGAGAGTTCCAAACCTCTCTGCCAATAACAGCTAGTTTTCAGTTTTACCCTCCCCCTCAGACCACTCCCAGACAGTCCTTGAAAAATTATTACAGGAACTATTACAGGATCGTTCCATTTCATTTCATTAAGCCACCATCTCAGATGCTTCTGAAATGGTTTATGTAGATAAAAACAGATTAGATAAGCATTCCTGACACATTATTTTGACAATTTTAACTCTCAGAAAGCTAAATGAGTGAACGCAAATTGGTCATTTCAAATGATAGGATTCATATTCGATAAATATAGTACCCAACATCCAATTTGTACCAAACCTAAATGAATAAAACTTAAGGGATCAAAATAAATGGTCAAATCCCACCGACAGACCCTCATGTCTTAACCATTTTTAAGAAGAGGTTTTGTATCCAAATTGAATGTTGGGTGCTATATTTATTGAGTATTACACAAATCCAACCAATTGAAAATAGCCAATTTGGGTGCAATCAATTAGTTAATTTCTCAGAGTTCAAATTATCTTTCAACAAAATAATGCTGCAGGAATGCTAATCTTACCTGTTTCTAACTACAAAAACAACTTCAGAACAAAACCGAGATGGTGGGTGTTTAAGTCCTCTTTCTTGTGCTCTTTAAGGTGGAATGACTTAAAACGGCTGCATTGGGCCTTTAACCCTTAAGAGTGTTTCTGCCTGGCCCAGTCCATTCTCAGAAAAAGTGAGAAATGTCAAATTTGCCTTAAGGCATGCCACGCATTCTACAGCCAGACAGTGGAGACGATATGTCATGGTGAGAAAGGAGAGGGAGAGGGGAGTGAGGGAAAAGGAGGTGAGGGAGAGTAATGAGAGGGAGGTGAGGGAGAGAGAGACGGAGGAAGGGAGAGGAGGGATGTGAGAAAGTTTAACAGTGTGGCTCCATGGTTGGCACTCGCTCTCTCTCTCGCTCACTTAACCGTCTCTCTCGCTCTCTCTTTCTCACTCTCTCTTTCTCGCTCTCTCTCTCACTCTCTCTCGCTCACTTAACCGTCTCTCGCTCTCTCTCTCTTTCTCGCTCTCTCTCTCGCTCTCTTTCTTACTCTCTCTTTCTCGCTCTCTCTCTCTCGCTCTCTTTCTCGCTCTCTCTCGCTCACTTAACCGACTCTCTTTCTCGCTCTCGCTCTCTCTCTCTCTCACTCTCTCTCTCTCTCGGTCTCTCTTTCTCTCATTGACCACGTTTACATGCACACACTATTCAGGATAAGCTGTTTGCATGCATCTTTGGTATCCCTGTATCCATGAATAAACAGAAGATTCCTCGTCTAAGTTCATATGGGTTAAATGGAATATTAACTGAAATGTGGACACTGACTGTAGACCTATACCCTCTCACATGTAACGTAATATAAACTGAAATATGGACACTGACTGTGGACCCGACAACCTCTCACATGTAACATAATATTAACTGAAATATGGACACTGACTGTAGACCGATAACCTCTCACCTGTAACGGAATATTAACTCCTGCAGAATTATGCATTTCTTCCATAAAATGTATGAACAAATGTTAATTTTGTAAATGTTATCTATTTATTTCAGCATCTCTTGAGGAAATGTGAATGAGTCTGTACGGTGTAATCGTTGACACAGTATTTCAACTGCATAAATGACGCACCCAAGATCAACTGAAGTCTTTCATCATTTTCTACGTTTTTAATTTTCTGATGGCATTTGGACATTTTGCACAGGACCAAGGATATTTTTTTTGTTTTGTTATTGTGTTTTCTCCCCCGGTCCCTAAACGAAACAGATAAATTTACCAGTGTTAACTAGATTACTAATCATTCTATCAATGTAAGACATTATTCTGGTGAGCACTACTTTATTTAGTCTCATAGGGCAACAAGGTACGACAGAAGAGAATGTATCTAACTAGATGACAAACAAATGGCCTACCAAATGTAGAAAATGATACGCAGAAATGTGTCTAAATTAGGACGGAAGGTAGTCAGTAGTCCAGTGTGGTGCAGTGAGGAGTATCAGCTAAATGAATTATTAAGGAATTATTATGTTGAACTGTGTAAATGTCCTTCTTTCTGAAGTGATTTGTTTCACAATCAGATCAAAACATAATCACTGAGACTGCGCAGACCGTGAAAAACAACGGTAAGCCTAAATACGGTAAGACGTTAACATGGCATAGCATCCCGTCTAAAATCAGCACAGTCCACAATCCACTTCGGGTTATTGTAAACGGGTTATGATGTTTAGATATATACGGCCATTCTCTCTTTCTCACTATGGATGGAACATTGTGTGCAAGCCAACCAGGATCAGGCCAGGGTTTACATTTACAAACCATGTGATGGATTCAACAGGTGAAATGTTCATCTCCTTCTGGTAAAATATATTGATTTGACTGTGCTTGCCTTAGTTTCCCCATTAAACCAGTCAAAATGCATTCCTGAGCTATAAATTGTTTAAAAAATAAAAGTTGCATTATTAATCAAGAGACGTCATCAATAAAGGTGATTGGAAGTGGAAGTCTGGCATGAATGTGTGGCTGTCTAAAATAAACAGCTAGCTAGAATTCCTAAAGAGCTGTAGAGGGTAGCTTATGTTTGTGTGTGCAAACGGTTGGAATGTGCATGATGGCCCACGCCACATGTTGTTGGGATGTTGGTGTTGTTGTTGACAAACCGAGGGAGAACAAATAAACCTTTGAACGCACGTCAAGGTTGCCTGGCAACACGACTTTTGAGTTGCATTGAATCCTATGTGGGGCAGAAATCAACGTTTGCACCAGGAACGTTTCCTTTCACGACACCTCTACAAGCCCAGGACGTTGAATAAAATGAAACGTGCCTGATTCAAACACGCATTTCTGCCAGACATATCATTCAATGCAATTAAACATCGGGTTTCCAGGCAAATGTTATGTTGTTCAATCTGTATTCGACCTGGTAGATGCGCACATCATTGCACAAGCGCGATATCATTTTGCCAGTATTCTACACGCCTACCCACTCATAACGACTCTCGACATTCAATCGCTCAATCCAGTCAATTGGAATATGATGTTGGAGAGAGATAGACCATTATAATATGATGTTGGAGAGTGAGAGAGACCATTATAATATGATGTTAGAGAGAGAGACCATTATAATATGATGTTAGAGAGAGAGACCATTATAATATGATGTTGGAGAGAGAGAGACCATTATAATATGATGTTAGAGAGAGAGACCATTATAATATGATGTTAGAGAGAGAGAGACCATTATAATATGATGTTGGAGAGAGAGAGACCATTATAATATGATGTTAGAGAGAGAGACCATTGTAATATGATGTTGGAGAGAGAGAGACCATTATAATATGATGCTAGAGAGAGAGACCATCATAATATGATGTTGGAGAGAGAGAGACCATTATAATAGGATGTTGGAGAGAGAGAAACCATTATAATATGATGTTAGAGAGAGAGACCATTGTAATATGATGTTGGAGAGAGAGAGACCGGTGTAATATGATGTTGGAGAGAGAGAGACCATTATAATATGATGTTAGAGAGAGAGACCATTGTAATATGATGTTGGAGAGAGAGAGACCATTATAATATGATGTTAGAGAGAGAGAGACCATTATAATATGATGTTAGAGAGAGAGAGAGACCATTATAATATGATGTTGGAGAGAGAGAGACCATTATAATATGATGTTAGAGAGAGAGACCATTATAATATGATGTTAGAGAGAGAGAGAGACCATTATAATATGATGTTGGAGAGAGAGAGACCATTATAATATGATGTTGGAGAGAGAGAGACCATTATAATATGATGTTAGAGAGAGAGACCATTATAATATGATGTTAGAGAGAGAGAGAGACCATTATAATATGATGTTGGAGAGAGAGAGACCATTATAATATGATGTTGGAGAGAGAGAGACCATTATAATATGATGTTAGAGAAAGAGACCATTGTAATATGATGTTGGAGAGAGAGAGACCATTATAATATGATGTTAGAGAGAGAGACCATTGTAATATGATGTTGGAGAGAGAGAGACCATTATAATATGATGCTAGAGAGAGAGACCATCATAATATGATGTTGGAGAGAGAGAGACCATTATAATAGGATGTTGGAGAGAGAGAAACCATTATAATATGATGTTAGAGAGAGAGACCATTGTAATATGATGTTGGAGAGAGAGAGACCAGTGTAATATGATGTTGGAGAGAGAGAGACCATTATAATATGATGTTAGAGAGAGAGACCATTGTAATATGATGTTGGAGAGAGAGAGACCATTATAATAATGTTAGAGAGAGAGAGACCATTATAATATGATGTTAGAGAGAGAGAGAGACCATTATAATATGATGTTGGAGAGAGAGAGACCATTATAATATGATGTTAGAGAGAGAGACCATTATAATATGATGTTAGAGAAAGAGAGAGACCATTATAATATGATGTTGGAGAGAGAGAGACCATTATAATATGATGTTGGAGAGAGAGAGACCATTATAATATGATGTTAGAGAGAGAGACCATTATAATATGATGTTAGAGAGAGAGAGAGACCATTATAATATGATGTTGGAGAGAGAGAGACCATTATAATATGATGTTGGAGAGAGAGAGACCATTATAATATGATGTTAGAGAAAGAGACCATTGTAATATGATGTTGGAGAGAGAGAGACCAGTGTAATATGATGTTGGAGAGAGAGAGAGAGACCATTATAATATGATGTTAGAGAGAGAGAGAGAGACCAGTGTAATATGATGTTAGAGAGAGAGAGACCATTATAAAATGATGTTGGAGAGAGAGAGACCATTATAATATGATGTTAGAGAGAGAGAGAGACCATTATAACATGATGTTAGAGAGAGAGACCATTATAATATGATGTCAGAGAGAGAGACCATTGCAATATGATGTTGGAGAGAGAGAGAGACCAGTGTAATATGATGTTAGAGAGAGAGACCATTATAATATGATGTTGGAGAGAGAGAGAGAGACCATTATAATATGATGTTAGAGAGAGAGACCAGTGTAATATGATGTTGGAGAGAGAGAGACCATTATAATATGATGTTAGAGAGAGAGAGACCATTATAATATGATGTTGGAGAGAGAGAGAGACCATTATAATATGATGTTAGAGAGAGAGACCAGTGTAATATGATGTTGGAGAGAGAGAGACCATTATAATATGATGTTAGAGAGAGAGACCAGTGTAATATGATGTTGGAGAGAGAGAGACCATTATAATATGATGTTAGAGAGAGAGAGACCATTATAATATGATGTTAGAGAGAGAGAGACCATTATAATATGATGTTAGAGAGAGAGAGACCAGTGTAATATGATGTTGGAGAGAGAGAGACCATTATAATATGATGTTGGAGAGAGAGAGACCATTATAATATGATGTTAGAGAGAGAGACCAGTGTAATATGATGTTGGAGAGAGACCATTGGGATATGATGTTTGTGGAGAAAATGTTTTAGCGTCTTTTGAAGAGGGCGGAGAGAACTCATAAAGGCGCACATGATTGGATAGACGCGTGTGACCACGCCCGTTGGTGGTATCTTGGTCTATATTCAAGCGCTGCGTTCAACCACTGTTGAAACTAGTGGGTATCCTTCTACGGGAGCGACAGGTTGAAGTGCGAGGAAAAGTAAAAGAGACTAGCTATTTTTTTCTTCAAAAGACAACCCCCCCCCAAAAATTATACGATCGCCTTTTATTTTTGCCATTGGATCCATAACACTGCGCGGGGCTGGATTAAATTGAGACCACTTTTTGTGTTTTTCCTTTGAAATTGTCTTTAAAAACACCGAACAACGATGGGTTCCCAAGCGTCCAAAGGAGAGGTAGTCGTGGAGGCGAAAGCTGCTGCCGCGGACGCGGCTTCCGTCAAAACGAACGGACAGGTATGAAACGCTCTCATCTCTGGGCCACCACACGACACACCTTTTTTACTCAACTAACTGAAAAATAGCTTAGCTAATATTTTCTGTAGTATAATGTTGCTATTTAATTTTAAAAACGAGGTTGGTCTGTTTCGATTATATTATTAGGGGATAAATGAGCATCTTGGTTTAGTCTGGCTCGCATGGTCACCAGTGACGGGTAGCTAGTTACCAACACTAGATTGAGACGCGGGGGGATGGAACTGCCAACGTGCTTGCTGCTAAAGCCGTGACATAATATCTAAAATAACGTAGTTAATCGGGGTTTGGACCGGGAGCATATGCCATCGTTAACGAACCTTGGTTCTAGTTAGCCTCACTAGCTCGGTTACAGTTCCAAAGCCGTGGCCACGAGGGGGGTTGGAAAGGCGAGGGCGCACGTAGACAAGCTACCCCCTCATGCAGAAAATATCACAGACAATTTGTGAATTATGGATTCAAAAGCAGCGTTTTAACAGTGGATATCAATCTAATCACACCGAATTTATGCAAGCCCATCCATGATGGATGAAGTTGCAGCCCCTCAAGACCGGGAGAGTCTAGACATGTCTCGATCAGTGACTGTAAACGTTATTTTATAGACAAATGCAAAATGGACATAAATCACATCTTCACCTTGTGAAATGAATGTACATTTTTGTCAGTGCATCATCAGTTTCATTGAAATTTTTTATTTAAATATAATGTATTGTTTTTTTCATCGACTGGGCCAGGACTTTATTGAAAAGATACCCCCCTCCTGTGTGTGATGTTGCACCGTCGCCGCCTGTCGTTTTCTTGTGGTTCTACAAGGCGTCGGCTTTTGAGCGACACGGTGGTTAATTGATGAGCACGACGAATCATCGTTATATAGCTAAATGTGTTGATGGTTGTGTTTGAGCCACAGTGTAAAAATCTAACGTCAATTGTATTTTCTTTATTAATTTCATTGTATTATATATATATATATTTTTAAACCATCCTCTAATTTAGTTCCTTCAATTTCCCTCCTTTCCTCCTAGGAGAATGGCCATGTCAAGTCCAATGGTGACGTCTCTGCCACAGAGACGGCCGCGACCAACGGTTCCACTGACGCCGCCGAGGAGCCCGAGGCTGGCGCGGGAGGGGACGCCATCGAGCCAGCGCCAGCCGCCGACAAGGATGCCGCCAAACCGGTAGGTGAGGCCGCCACCAAGGATGCCCCCAAGAAAAAGAAAAAGTTCTCCCTGAAGAAATCATTCAACTTCAAGGGCCTGAAACTGAAGAAGACCAAGAAAGAGGAGGTGGTGAAGGAGGAGGCGGCCGCTCCCGCTGAGGAGAAACCAGCTGAGAACGGAGCCGCTGTGGCTTCGGAGGAGAAGAAAGAGGAGGTGGTGAAGGAGGAGGCTACTGCTCCTGCTACAGAAGCCCCGAAGGCAGAGGAGGTGCAGGCTAAAGCTGAGGAGGTGAAGGAGGAGGTGAAGGTGGAGGTGAAGGAGGCGGCTGCCGCTGCTCCTGCCCCAGAGCCCACCAAACCAACAGAGGAGACCAGCTCGACCCCCACGGCAGCAGCTCCCTCCCAACAGAAAGCAGAGTGATTGTATCTTTACCCACAACAAGGACTGTGAACTGTTTTTCAAGAGAGAGAGAAAAAAATTGAGTTATATATATATATATTTATATATGTGTGTATATGTATACATATGTATAGATATATGTATATGTAAATATGTACACATTTATGTGAGAGACTCCTTCGTGCCACTTTTGTCATGGTAACAAGATGACAGACTAGATTCACTAGTTCACTTCCCTGGTTACGACCCCTGGTTACAGCGAGACATCTGAACCCGTTGTTAGTATTATGTGCTGATTGCTGTGGGACAACGGGGAGAGTGGAAGACACAGTTATGGATGGGAGTTGAGTTGACGTGTCTTTCTCAAAACACCCAGCTCAAAAAGATGCATCAACGCGAACGAGCGAGACACCAACCAACCACCACATTAAATAAAAAAATAAACAAGAAATAAACAAAAAAGACTCGCCAACTTTATACATTCCTATATTTTAACCCAAAATTTGAAGTATTTTGTGGTGTTACAATAGAGAACCATTTTAAAGATTCAGAGAAGTTTTGTTTTGTTTTGAAGAAAAATAAATCAATAAGTTTAGATTTTTATCTTGGCTATAAAAAAATAAGAGAAATAAAAAAGAACAATTAAGCTTGCTATGTTCACTGTTGCAGTTTTAAAACGAAGCAGAGTTGTTGATCTGTCTGTGGTGTGTAAGCCTGACTCTTGCTCGATGGTCTCTGTAAATACGTTGGACTGATTCTGTTCTTTATTTTGCTAATGTTGACAGATGTTTATGGTTTTATTGTAAAGTTGAAAATGGTAAATAAATGTTGGTTACCAATACCTGCCCATTGTTGTATGGATACAGTTATTTTTAGGTGGGAAGGGTGATTTAGTAGTACAGCTGGGGGACAAAATCTTTATTAACTGTTTATTGTGGTCATAAACATTCCTCTTTTACCCGAACAAAATCAATAAACACAGCATGCAACCATTTCGAAGCCTTTACAGTTCATATGAGGAAATCAGTCAATTGAAATAAATTCATTAGGTCCTAATCTGTGGATTTTCACATGACTGGGAATTACAGATCTGTATCTGTTGGTCACAGAAAAAGGTAGGGGTGTGGATCAGGAAACCAGTCGGTATCTCATGCAGCGCCACACATCTCCTTCGACTAGAGTTGATCAGGCTGTTGATTGTGGCCTGTGGAAGGTTGTCCCACTCCTCTTCAATGGCTGTGTGACGTTGTTGGACATTGGCGGGAACTGGAACATGCTGTCGTACACGTCAATCCAGAGCATCCCAAACATGCTCAATGGCTGACATGTCTGGTGAGTATGCAATTTATGGAAAAACTCAGACATTTTCAATTACCAGGAATTGTGTACAGATCCTTGCAACATGGAGCCGTGCAAATTGCACGCTCCCTCAAAACTTGACATCTGTAGCATTGTGTTGTGTGACAAAACTGCACATTTTAGAGAGGTCTTTTATTTGTCCCCAGCACAAGGTGTACCTGTGTAATAATCATGCTGTTTAATCCGTTTCTTGATATGTCACATCTGTCAGATGGATGGATTATCTTGGCAAAGGAGAAATGCTCACTAACAGGGATGTAAACACATTTGTGCAGAAAACTTGAGAGAGAAATAAGCTTTTTGAGCATCTGGAACATTTCTGGGATATTTTAATTCAGCTCTTCAACATGGGACCAACACTTCACATGTTGCGTTTATATTTTTGTTCAGTGTACAATGTGCTTTCCAATTCTAAGAATCAATGAGTTACATTACATTTTCCGATAGGAATGTGATTCTTGTAAGAGCACATTGATGTGTTTTAGACTTCTCATAGTTCATAATCCCAAGATTAATGTTCATTTAAGAGATAGGCTTGTCAAGAATGTCAGGCTGACCAATTAAATATGTAATCAACCAATCACACATAGTAGTAAACCACCTACAACTGAAAACAAGAGGGGACAATACCTAATTTGTCATCATTTATTACTTAGGCTATTAGTTCACACAGAGAATACGTTTTGGTGGAGTATTGGTAAGTGCTGATGGAGAGGAGAGACTACTGCAGAGAATTAAGATCCACCCCATGATGCTACATTCTAGGGCTATGGCACAATCTCAATATATTTTTCTTGACTCCTCATGTCCTCTCTCCTCATCTCCTTTTCAAAAACATATTGGATAAGATAGTTAGAGGCACTTCCCTCTGACCTTCTCCTCCAATGTGTTTTGAGATGTGAGGAGTCAAGGAAATGCAATTGAGATTCTCCCTGTGTACCTGTTTTGTCTCTCTTTCTTCCCAACGTGTGGAAAACTCCCACTAGCCCATTCCTCCACCAATCCAATGCTTTTAGATTTGTAATAAGTAGTGAACAGAACAAGTGCACACTTCTGGAAAATGGTATAGAATTGGAAAGCAGCCAATGATCCTTGCATACGCGCCCACATTATCCCTGTGACCTCTGTAACCCCTGTAGTGACAGCATCTCTCAAGACGTCATTGCTTAGGACTTATATACCTCCTCAAATCACACAAGAAATAACTTCTCCTGGTGTATTCTTCCTCAATAAAGTTAATTCAATTGAGTTTTTTGAACTCTAAATCGTTGATCCTGATCTGGGTTGGTTGTAGGTTCGTATCCCAAATGACATCCTATGCACTATACTGTATATAGTGCACTAATTTGGACCAGAGTCCTATTGGGGAATAGGGTGCCATTGGGGATACGCCCACTGACCTAGTTCACATGGTGATATGATGAGTTGAGATCAGAGTTATTTCTAGTCATCCCAGGCTTCAAACAATGATGAATTATTCAAACACAGATGTAGCTCCACATTTGTGTTGCTTCAGCCATTTTGCACAGATTGCAGAGGCATTTGTCGAACTCAAAGTCTATTAATCTAATCACTGAACTGACAATTTGTGAATATGTGAATGAGGTCGTTACATAGCTTATTACTGTGGATGAAGTCTTTAGGTAGCTTACTACTGTGGATGAGGTCTTTAGGAAGCTTATTACTGTGGATAAGGTCTTCAGGAAGCTTGCTAATGTGGATGAGGTCGTTAGGTAGCTTACTACTGTGGATGAGGTCTTTAGGAAGCTTGCAACTGTGGATGAGGTCTTTAGGAAGCTTGCAACTGTGGATGAGGTCATTAGGTAGCTTACTACTGTGGATGAGGTCGTTAGGTAGCTTATCACTGTTGATGAAGTCTTTAGGTAGCTTACTACTGTGGATGAGGTCTTCAGGAAGCTTGCAACTGTGGATGAGGTCATTAGGTAGCTTACTACTGTGATTGAGGTTGTTAGGTAGCTTACTACTGTGGATGAGGTTGTTAGGTACTAGCCCACTACTGTGGATGAGGTCGTTAAGTACTAGCCTACTACTGTGGATGAGGTCATTAGGTACTAGCCTCCTACTGAGGATGAGGTCGTTAGGTAGCTTACTACTGTGGATGAGGTCGTTAGGTACTAGCCTACTACTGTGGATGAAGTCATTATGTACTAGCCTACTACTGTGGATGAGGTTGTTAGGTACTAGCCTACTACTGTGGATGAAGTCATTATTTGCTAGCCTACTACTGTGGATGATGTCGTTAGGTACTAGCCTACTACTGTGGATGAAGTCATTATTTGCTAGCCTACTACTGTGGATGAAGTTCTTATGTACTAGCCTACTACTGTGGATGAGGTCGTTAAGTACTAACCTACTACTGTGAAGGAGGTCATTAGATAGCTTACTTCTGTGGATGAGGTCATTAGGTACTAGTGTACTTGGACTATCAAGGAAGTGAGTTTTCATACTGAACCGTATCATTATCTAATGAATTAAAAGGGTATATTTGTAAAAAATTGTACAATTTTATCAATCATATCAAATGCACATTTTAAACAAACACATCACGGCTCAGGGTATGACCCAGATGTAGACACAGGAGGTGGGTAGTTCTATTCTCAGAATAATTATTATATTAAAGGGGCAGGTCGAGGGCAGGTCGAGGGCGGACGGAGGTTCGTAATCCAAGGCATAGTCAATCAGGGACAGAACGGCAGGCAGGCTCAGGACAGATAGAAAGGTCAGAACCGGGAGACTAGAAAACTAAAACTTGAGCGCAGACGAATAGGGGAAGCACGCTGGTAAGACCTGACACAACAAGACGAACTGGCAACAGACAGACAGAAAACACAGGTATAAATACACAGGGGATAATGGGGGACAATAGGAGACACCTGGTGGGGGGGACGGAGACAAGCACAAGACAGGTGGAACAGATCAGGGTGATACAAAACATAGACAATGGATTATTCTCCACATCATCTTTGTTGTCGACTATTGTGAAAAAATACAAAGGAGGCACAGAAACTAAAAAAACACAACATCACTATGCAACATTTATTTTTTTATTTTACCTTTATTTAACTAGGCAAGTCAGTTAAGAACAAATTCTTATTTTCAATGACGGCCTAGGAACGGTGGGTTAACTGCCTGTTCAGGGGCAGAACGACAGATGTACCTTGTCAGCTCGGGGGTTTGAACTTGAAACCTTCCGGTTACTAGTCCAACGCTCTAACCACTAGGTTACCCTGCCAACTGCACTTGTGTTTGTCATCACTCACTTTATATGAATGCGTGCTTGTGGTCGATTGATACTGTAAGATTAAATTCATAAAAAAGACAGTTGAATGAGAGTGATGAAACATCTGAAACTTTAAAAGTCTTAAACAGTATGAAATATTAAAACACTGTAATGGTTGGTAAGGGAGGAGAAATTGTTGTGTCTGAGTCCCACAAGACACTGGCAAGGACAGGTACCCCCCTTTTCCCAATCTGTCGGAGGAAACATCGTTCAACTGACGGCAGAGGTCAGCCTGCAGGTGCCCGGCCCGCCATAAGGAGTCGCTAGAGCTCGAAGAACCAAGTAAAGCCCCCCCCGGGGCCAAACCTTCCCCTAACCTGGACGGTGCTGGGCCAACCGGTTATGAGACAGCCTGGGATCGAACCTGCGTCTGTAGTGATGCCTCAGTGCCTTATAACGCTGTGCCACTCGGGAGGCCCCACCCTCTTTTGTTTCTTGAACGTTGTTTCTTGTTTTAGCACAGCATTCCCTTTATTGAGCTCACTTACATATGTAACCTTTGACATCAGAGATCTCCTAGTCCAAATCTGTTTTTTTTTTAGCTGAGAGATGTTCTTCAGTTCAGAGATCTCCTGCTCCAGCTCACAGATTAGCTTCTTCAGTTCAGAAAAGTTTCTAAGCAAAATATTCTACTCCGTCTTTAATTTCTGTAATTTTCATTTTTATTTATTTTTATTTTTTACATACAAGCTACCTCTCCTCCTCAGTCCTGTCCTGAGGACAAATCATGACACGCACAGTAATTATGGCATATTACTACTGACCTGTTTGGGACTCTCAGACTTTATTGCATCATCATCATGACCTTTGTGTCCCCCGTCCCGTGACCTTGGCCACGACATGTTTCTGCAGTGCTGGGACAGTGTTGCCTGACATGGCTCTCGCAGCAATAGGCAGTACAGGTCAGATAGGACTTGACTGCTCTGAGCTACACTGCCCAAATCAGATACCATAGGCCATGTTCCCAGGATCAGCATAGCCCAATAAAACAGGTCTGTAGTTAATTAAGGGGTTGGTTCATTGACTTGTCACCCTTCATAGACAGACAATGTAGAACAGGAGAATCCTCACTCACCTTCTTGACACCACAGATCAAATATTTACAATTTCTGTACATTTTTTGTTGTTGTCCAAATTCAAAACGGTCCCCACAAAGAAAATCATGAACATGAAAGCATAGACAGACTAGTCTGCTGTAGTCCCAGTTCCAGTCTGCTGTAGTCCCAGTTCCAGTCTGCTGTAGTCCCAGTTCCAGTCTGCTGTAGTCCCAGTTCCAATCTGCTGTAGTCCCAGTTCCAGACTAGTCTGCTATAGTCCCAGTTCCAGACTAGTCTGCTGTAGTCCCAGTTCCAATCTGCTGTAGTCCCAGTTCCAGACTAGTCTGCTGTAGTCCCAGTTCCAGACTAGTCTGCTATAGTTCCAGTTCCAGACTAGTCTGCTGTAGTCCCAGTTCCAGTCTGCTGTAGTCCCAGTTCCAGTCTGCTGTAGTCCCAGTTCCAGTCTGCTGTAGTCCCAGTTCCAGACTAGTCTGCTGTAGTCCCAGTTCCAGACTAGTCTGCTGTAGTCCCAGTTCCAGACTAGTCTGCTGTAGTCCCAGTTCCAGACTAGTCTGCTGCAGTCCCAGTTCCAGTCTGCTGTAGTCCCAGTTCCAGTCTGCTGTAGTCCCAGTTCCAGTCTGCTGTAGTCCCAGTTCCAGTCTGCTGTAGTCCCAGTTCCAGTCTGCTGTAGTCCCAGTTCCAGACTAGTCTGCTGTAGTGCCAGTAGTTATTATGATATTCTTACCTTAGATCAAGGGGACTGAAATGATGTTGTTGGTGCATTGACCTGTTATTCTTCATAGACAGACAGCTGGTGAGTAGGACACTTGAGCCTATGAATGAAATGAAAAACAAAAACATAGCTGATATCACTGTAAATTAATACACCATACAGTGGGGCAAAAAAGTATTTGGTCAGCCACCAATTGTGCAAGTTCTCCCACTTAAAACGATGAGAGAGGCCTGTAATTTTCATCATAGGTACACTTCAACTGTGACAGACAAAATAAGGGGAAAAAAATCCAGAAAATCACATTGTAGGATTTTTGTATGAATTTATTTGCAAATGCTCCTTAGTTCTAGACAGTTCTGTGCTTCCAATTTTGTGGCCAGCCACCCTATTCAGAGACTGTTCTCTCTGCTGCCGCACGGCAAGCAGTACCAAAGCTCCAAGTGTAGGTCCAAAAGGCTCTTTTAATGGGCTCCCCCCCCCCCCCCCCCCCAAAGCCATAAGACTGCTGAACAGTTCATCAAATGGCCACCCGCACTATTTGCATTGACCCCCATTTTTACTCCGCTGCTACTTGCTGTCTATTATCTATGCATAGTCACTTTACAACTACCTACATGTACATATTACCTCAACTACCTACATGTACATATTACCTCAACTACCTACATGTACATATTACCTCAACTACCTACATGTACATATTACCTCGACTACCTACATGTACATATTACCTCAACTACCTACATGTACATATTACCTCAACTACCTACATGTACATATTACCTCGACTACCTACATGTACATATTACCTCGACTAACTACATGTACATATTACCTCGACTACCTACATGTACATATTACCTCAACTACCTACATGTACATATTACCTCAACTACCTACATGTACATATTACCTCAACTACCTACATGTACATATTACCTCAACTACCTACATGTGCATATTACCTCGACTAACTACATGTACATATTACCTCGACTACCTACATGTACATATTACCTCAACTACCTACATGTACATATTACCTCAACTACCTACATGTACATATTACCTCAACTACCTTGACTAACTTGTACTCCCACACATTGACTCTGTACCGGTACCTCTTGTATATAGCCTCGTCATTCTTATTTTATTGTGTTATTTATTTTTTCTTACTTTAGTTTATTCTTTATTTATCTTTTATTTAGACTTTTTTTTTTTTTTTTAAATCTGCATTGTTGTTTGAGTGCTTATAAGTAAGCGTTTCATGGTAAGGTCCACTACACCTGTTGTATTCAGCGTTTCATGGTAAGGTCTACTACACCTGTTGTATTCAGCGTTTCATGGTAAGGTCTACTACACCTGTTGTATTCAGCGTTTCATGGTAAGGTCTACTACACCTGTTGTATTCAGCGTTTCATGGTAAGGTCTACTACACCTGTTGTATTCAGCGTTTCATGCTAAGGTCTACTACACCTGTTGTATTCAGCGTTTCATGGTAAGGTCTACTACACCTGTTGTAGTCAGCGTTTCATGGTAAGGTCTACTACACCTGTTGTATTCAGCGTTTCATGGTAAGGTCTACTACACCTGTTGTATTCAGCGTTTCATGGTAAGGTCTACTACACCTGTTGAATTCGGGCCAATACAATTGGATTTGTTTTGAATTTTGACATGGTTGCAGAGACATAAACTGTGCAATTTTACAGCAGAGTGACTGTCAGTGACTGACATAAGAATATAAACACATTTTGAGACCCAGACTGAGTTCCTGACAAATAAAGCAGACCATTTATGTCACTTGTGCCAGGACGATTTGCCCCTTTAAGGACGAACTGCCCCTTTAAGAAGGGTGGGGTACCAGACAGGTGTGCTGTTGTTCAGACAGGTACAGTACCAGAGATGGTAGGACTATAGTTTGAAACTCTGTGGGAAGCTTATTTTTTTTAAATATAAGCAATAAACACGTGCAAAGCTGAGCAGACTAGCTTATTGTAGTACAATGGAACCATCTGGTGGCTAAAAGTTAGACTTTTGAAAATGACGTATGAAGGTTCCTGTAGCAGACTATCATATCATCCTTTTTGCTGATGTACTTCAATATACAGCTCAATGTGAGAGAAACAATATTGTGCAAGATCATTGTACAGGAATGTATCGATTGTGTGCAAGATCCTTAGTCTTCCAGTGTAGGTTGGAAAAAATGGCGTTCATCATACAGCAAAATGAAGAATGTATATAAGGATTTATTTATTCAACATATATATATATATATATTTGTCGACTTGTTAGAAGCACATAACTTCCCATCACAGACCAGTGAACAGACAGAAACAAGTGTACACCCTTCACAAACAACGCCTTCGGGTGATTGGACGAGACGGTGGGGTAAAAAATGATCCGGTGTAAAGAACGGTGCCCCTGTTAATTACAGTAAAATGGCGCTGTCGTCTGCAGGAGGAACAAAGAAGAAAGTTTGCTATTATTACGATGGTAAGATTTAATGTTATGTAGCTTAGTGTGTGCGTCTTGTCTGCAATATTATTGATTGTATCGGCGAAGGATTTGGTGCTCGATAAAAAAAATATATATATTTTTGTTGTTGATCCACGTTGAAGTGCCGTAGGTGAGTTAGCTGCTAGCATGCTAACGTTACTGTAGCCGCAGAGTGGTTAGCTCGCTAGCTAAGTTAGTTAGCCTGGTTAACCTGGTTAGGAATACGTTTTTTTTGGTTAGCTAGCCAAAGCAACTTGAATGGTGGTTTTTATTATTTTTTTCCCAAATGAGCTAAATTGCCGATATCTAGCTTGCTAGCAAGTTGATGCTTTTTTTAAAAATTTGCGACAACTAGCCTAATAACGAAGAGATGGTTAGGAACTCAGTGTCTGAATCACAAATTGCCTCTTCATATTTATCTACACCATTTGTTTAGTAAAGTGGGGTTATCATGTAGCTAGCGGTGTTGTATAGGTGTGTGTGTGTGATTTGTGTTTCGTGCTGTGTAGCTACCAGGCTTGCATGTGTGATTCAGGCGTGATAGTGCTATAGCCCGGAACAAAAGCCGGCACTTTAAATCGACCGCTAAGGGCCTTGGAGAGACAGTAATATAAATCTCAGAGTCGACCAGGTGAAGAGTCGGTCGGTCGGTGTCTTTTATTGACCCTGTAAGTCGCTCTGGATAAACGCAGAAAGCTAAAATGACAAATGTTAAACAGTTACATACCTTATCTCTGGAGCTAGGTGGAAGGAAATGTTTTTTTTGTTGTTTCAGTAGTTTGTCTAAACCTCAAATTTCCTCTCCCCAGGCGACGTTGGTAATTATTACTATGGCCAGGGTCATCCCATGAAACCCCACAGGATCCGTATGACCCACAACCTCCTGCTCAACTATGGACTGTACAGGAAGATGGAGATATATGTAAGCACAGCAGCTACAGGGGGTTTATACACACAAAAAAATACAAACTTCCTATTAGTGATGCACACATTAAAAAATAATCCTAAACATCAAATAAGCCAAAGCGTTCCTTTTCAGAACGTGGCCAAGAGATGGATCTATAGAGGATGACGCAGCGGTCTAAGGCACTGCTTCTCAGTGCTAGAGGCGTCACTACAGACCCTGGTTCGATTCCAGGCTGTATCATAACCGGTCGTGATTGGGAGTCCCATAGGGCGGTGCACAATTGGCCCAGCGCTGTTAGGGTTTGGCCGGGATAGGCAGTTATTGTAAATAAGAATTTTGTTCATAACTGACTTGCTTAGTTAAATAAAAAAAAAACATGATATAAATATATTGTATAGGACTGAAGCTGATACGAGTGGACTCCTAATTCTTCAACACACTTCTACACCACAGGTCCAAAGTAACTTTCTGTATAGTTGAGATGTTCCAAAGTCCTACAGACTTATAAAGACCTAGATGGACAGTTGTGGACAATACGTTTTCTGACCTTCCATATATTTTGGGTTATTGATAATATCAGATGAGATTTAGGTGACCGTTTTAGCAACCAGGAAATGGTGGTGTTTTTCCACCTTTTTTTTTTAAACAGACTTTTTTTTCAGCCCTTTTGATTTCCTCTGACCTCCCTAGAGACCCCACAAGGCCAGTGGAGAGGAGATGACCAAGTACCACAGTGACGACTACATAAAGTTCCTGCGTTCCATCCGGCCAGACAACATGTCAGAGCACAGCAAACAGATGCAGAGATGTGAGTAGCAGACAGTGTTTTCCCCCCCTAGCATTGTTTAGGTGTGGGCGCCCTATGTGTTATTTAAAGGGATAGTTCACCCCAAAAACCAAAGGTTGACATAGGTTTTCATATGGGCTAATGTTGAGCTGACTTTAGACTGTACTCCACACTCACATCTGTTTAGCTAGTGCTTTAATGCTTTGGAACAAATGTGCAGGATTCAATCGCACATCTCAAATTAATGCCTTCTATCCTTGCTGTTCTCTTAACAGTTAATGTGGGAGAGGACTGCCCAGTGTTTGACGGCCTGTTTGAGTTCTGTCAGCTGTCAACGGGAGGCTCTGTCGGTAAGTCTCATCTCCTCTCTCGCTTGTCTCGCTCCTTGTTGACTGTCTCTGTCCTCTCTCGCTCCTTGTTGACTGTCTCTGTCCTCTCTCTCGCTCCTTGTTGACTGTCTCTGTCCTCTCTCTCTCTCCTTGTTGACTGTCTCTGTCCTCTCTCTCTCTCCTTGTTGCCTGTCTCTGTCCTCTCTCTCTCTCCTTGTTGACTGTCTCTGTCCTCTCTCTCTCTCCTTGTTGACTGTCTCTGTCCTCTCTTTCGCTCCTTGTTGACTGTCTCTGTCCTCTCTCGCACTCCTTGTTGCCTGTCTCTGTCCTCTCTCGCGCTCCTTATTGCCTGTCTCTGTCCTCTCTCGCGCTCCTTATTGCCTGTCTCTGTCCTCTCTCGCGCTCCTTATTGCCTGTCTCTGTCCTCTCTCGCGCTCCTTATTGCCTGTCTCTGTCCTCTCTCGCGCTCCTTATTGCCTGTCTCTGTCCTCTCTCGCGCTCCTTATTGCCTGTCTCTGTCCTCTCTCTCCTTATTGACTGTCTCTGTCCTCTCTCTGTGTGTGTGTAGCGGGGGCAGTGAAGCTGAACAAGCAGCAGACGGACATCGCCATCAACTGGGCCGGAGGACTCCATCATGCCAAGAAGTCTGAGGCCTCTGGGTTCTGCTACGTCAACGACATCGTCCTCGCCATCCTGGAGCTGCTCAAGTAAGAGCCCTGTGTGGTCACCTCACCCGACTCCCCCCGTTGGGCCACCTCACCCGACCCCCGTTGTCAGACGACTGAACAGACAAAGACGTGTTCTCAGCAGTGTCAGCAGGTCACATTAAGGGAGAGGGAACAGTTCATTACCCACATCACTTAACTTCCTGCCTAGAAACAGAGAGAAGGAGATGGAGTACATCACTTAACTTCCTGCCTAGACACAGATGTACTCCATCTCCTTCCCTCTGAACACATCACTTAACTTCCTGCCTAGAAACAGAGATGTTCAGAGGGAAGGAGATGGAGTACATCACTTAACTTCCTGCCTAGAAACCGATGTGTTCAGAGGGAAGGAGATGGAGTACATCTGTGTCTAGGCAGGAAGTTAAGTGATGAGGGTAATGAACTGTTCCCTCTCCCTTAATGTGACCTGGCCTCACGCCCCCCACCCCCACTCCTCTCCATCCTTATCAGTGTCGACAACCATGTGATTGCCTTTCCCTCACACAGTAACATTCCAAGCCCCCTTTGGTTCATATCCACCGTAGACGTTCCTCCTACAGCTAACCATTCACTTCTGGTGTAGACAACCTGTAGACGTTCCTCCTACAGCGAACCATTCACTTCTGGTGTAGACAACCTGACCGTGACCCTTCACCTTTCTCTAGGACACCTGATTTAACCATATTGTGAAGGTTAGCGGTCAGAACCTATCGGTGTGTAATGAGTCGTCTGTCCTGTCAGGTACCACCAGAGGGTGTTGTACATAGACATCGACATTCACCATGGAGACGGGGTGGAAGAGGCTTTCTTCACCACAGACCGGGTCATGACGGTGTCCTTCCACAAGTATGGAGAATACTTCCCTGGTACCGGAGACCTGAGGGTGAGTGTGTGTGTGTGTGTGTGTGTGCTGGGGGCGGGGGTCGGGTCAGAAATAAGCACAGTAGATTTCAGTGTGTTCCTCTGTGTGTTGTATTGTCTGCCTATATTTGAGTCGTTTCTGTACTCCAGAATGTACAATAAGGTGTGTGTGTGTGTGTGTGTGTGTGTAGGACATTGGAGCAGGGAAGGGGAAGTACTATGCTGTAAACTACCCTCTCAGAGACGGCATCGACGATGAGTCTTACGAAGCCATCTTCAAACCTGTGAGTCTCCTGCTGCAAGGAATTCCGTGTTTTGGTTCCACACACACACACACACGGTAACTTTTTGTTGTTGTAATCAATGTGCGTGTGTGTTGCTAGGTGATGGCTAAAGTGATGGAGATGTTCCAACCCAGTGCAGTCGTGTTACAGTGTGGAGCCGACTCTCTCTCAGGAGACAGACTGGGCTGTTTCAACCTGACCATCAAAGGTAACACATTTTACTCAACAGTTTGTGTTTTCAGGTGACGTGTGGCGTTACAGTAAGAGTATGGAATAATGTAGTTTTAACCTTTTTAAGTCTCATTAATGATCCTGCTCTAACGGTGTTGGTATTGATGTGTAGGCTTGTTTAGTATACTGTCTGTCTGCCAGGCAGGCGTTCTGTCTGCCAGGCGTTCTAGAACCAATCATGCCAGACGTTCTGTCGGTCTGCCAGGCGTTCTGTCGGTCTGCCAGGCGTTCTAGAACCAATCATGCCAGACGTTCTGTCGGTCTGCCTCCCAGCCAGACGTTCTGTCGGTCTGCCTGCCAGCCAGGCGTTCTGTCGGTCTGCCTGCCTGCCAGCCAGGCGTTCTGTCGGTCTGCCTGCCAGCCAGGCGTTCTGTCGGTCTGCCTGCCAGCCAGGCGTTCTGTCGGCCTGCCTGCCAGCCAGGCGTTCTGTCGGCCTGCCTGCCAGCCAGGCGTTCTGTCGGTCTGCCTGCCAGCCAGGCGTTCTGTCGGTCTGCCTGCCAGCCAGGCGTTCTGTCGGCCTGCCTGCCAGCCAGGCGTTCTGTCGGTCTGCCTGCCAGCCAGGCGTTCTGTCGGTCTGCCTGCCAGCCAGGCGTTCTGTCGGCCTGCCTGCCAGCCAGGCGTTCTGTCGGCCTGCCTGCCAGCCAGGCGTTCTGTCGGTCTGCCTGCCAGCCAGGCGTTCTGTCGGTCTGCCTGCCAGCCAGGCGTTCTGTCGGCCTGCCTGCCAGCCAGGCGTTCTGTCGGCCTGCCTGCCAGCCAGGCGTTCTGTCGGCCTGCCTGCCAGCCAGGCGTTCTGTCGGCCTGCCTGCGCCACATGCATGTAAAGACACATTTCCATTCCAGAAGAATGGACAATAAAGTGTTGGAACGTTGAACCCCTGACGCTGTGTTTCAGGTCATGCTAAGTGTGTTGAACCCCTGACGCTGTGTTTCAGGTCATGCTAAGTGTGTTGAACCCCTGACGCTGTGTTTCAGGTCATGCTAAGTGTGTTGAACCCCTGGCGCTGTGTTTCAGGTCATGCTAAGTGTGTTGAACCCCTGACGCTGTGTTACAGGTCATGCTAAGTGTGTTGAACCCCTGACGCTGTGTTTCAGGTCATGTTAAGTGTGTTGAACCCCTGACGCTGTGTTTCAGGTCATGCTAAGTGTGTTGAACCCCTGACGCTGTGTTTCAGGTCATGCTAAGTGTGTTGAACCCCTGACGCTGTGTTTCAGGTCATGCTAAGTGTGTTGAACCCCTGACGCTGTGTTTCAGGTCATGCTAAGTGTGTTGGACCCCTGACGCTGTGTTTCAGGTCATGCTAAGTGTGTTGGACCCCTGACGCTGTGTTTCAGGTCATGCTAAGTGTGCTGGACCCCTGACGCTGTGTTTCAGGTCATGCTAAGTGTGTTGGACCCCTGACGCTGTGTTTCAGGTCATGCTAAGTGTGTTGAACCCCTGACGCTGTGTTTCAGGTCATGCTAAGTGTGTTGGACCCCTGGCGCTGTGTTTCAGGTCATGCTAAGTGTGTTGGACCCCTGACGCTGTGTTTCAGGTCATGCTAAGTGTGTTGAACCCCTGACGCTGTGTTTCAGGTCATGCTAAGTGTGTTGGACCCCTGGCGCTGTGTTTCAGGTCATGCTAAGTGTGTTGAGTACATGAAGAGTTTCAACCTGCCTCTGTTGATGTTGGGAGGTGGAGGTTATACCATCCGTAACGTGGCCCGCTGCTGGACCTACGAGACCGCCGTGGCTCTGGACAGCATTATACCTAACGGTACACACACACACACAGCATCATACCTAACGGTACACACACACACACACAGCATCATACCTAACGGTACACACACACACACACAGCATCATACCTAACGGTACACACACACAGCATTATACCGAACGTTACACACACACACACACACACAGCATTATACCGAACGGTACACACACACACACAGGATTATACCTAACGGTACACACACACACACACACAGCATTATACCGAACGGTACACACACACACAGCATTATACCGAACGGTACACACACACACAGCATTATACCGAACGGTACACACACACACACACACACACAGCATTATACCGAACGGTACACACACACACAGCATTATACCGAACGGTACACACACACACAGCATTATACCGAACGGTACACACACACACACAGCATTATACCGAACGGTACACACACACACACAGCATTATACCGAACGGTACACACACACACACACACAGCATTATACCTAACGGTACACACACACACACACAGCATTATACCTAACGGTACACACACACACACACAGCATTATACCTAACGGTACACACACACACACACACAGCATTATACCTAACGGTACACACACACACACACACAGCATTATACCTAACGGTACACACACACACACACACACACAGCATTATACCTAACGGTACACACACACACACACACAGCATTATACCTAACGGTACACACACACACACACACAGCATTATACCTAACGGTACACACACACACACACACAGCATTATACCTAACGGTACACACACACACACACACAGCATTATACCTAACGGTACACACACACACACACAGCATTATACCTAACGGTACACACACACACACACACACACAGCATTATACCTAACGGTACACACACACACACACAGCATTATACCTAACGGTACACACACACACACACACACACACAGCATTATACCTAACGGTACACACACACACACACACACACACAGCATTATACCTAACGGTACACACACACACACACACACACAGCATTATACCTAACGGTACACACACACACACACACAGCATTATACCTAACGGTACACACACACACACACAGCATTATACCTAACGGTACACACACACACAGCATTATACCTAACGGTACACACACACACACACACACAGCATTATACCTAACGGTACACACACACACACACACACAGCATTATACCTAACGGTACACACACACACACACACACAGCATTATACCTAACGGTACACACACACACACACACACAGCATTATACCTAACGGTACACACACACACACACAGCATTATACCTAACGGTACACACACACACACACAGCATTATACCTAACGGTACACACACACACACACACACACAGCATTATACCTAACGGTACACACACACACACACAGCATTATACCTAACGGTACACACACACACACACAGCATTATACCTAACGGTACACACACACACACAGCATTATACCTAATTATACACACAGACATCTCGTTCTACCATTAAGCATCAGAGTAAGATCTCAGTCTCTTTGCTTCACGTTTGACTTTATAATGATGTCTCTCGTCCAATCAGAGCTGCCTTACAACGACTACTTTGAGTACTTTGGTCCTGACTTCAAGCTCCACATCAGCCCGTCTAACATGACCAACCAGAACACCAATGATTACCTGGAGAAGATCAAGTAAGTTACACAGACAGCCACTGCGCTCTCGCACAGCAACACAGCAGGGTTTCTGTTGGGGAAAATGTGGTGCCGGGCATGATTTATGGTGTCTACTACACACATCACATATTTAAATGACGGTTGTTTATCTTGACAGAGGATGCAATGGCTCACGTCCTTCTCACTGATTTCCGACGCTACAATAACTGTCCACGTTTAGGTTACTTTTCCTCGGGCAACGAGACAATCACTTAGGCCTAATCTACTATTCCCCTATAGTACCGAAGTTGACCTAGTCTATTGGTCAGCTTGTCGTTCTGTGTGAAATAAATGGCCTACTCCAAACACACTGGGACGATAGATTCCAAATCACACAACCAGTGTAAAAAATAAACTATGGAATCATGAAGTAACCAAAAAAGTGTTAAAGAAATCAAAATTATATTTGAGATTCTTCAAAAGTAGCCACCCTTTGCCTTGACAGCTTGGCATTCTCTCAACCAGCTTCACGAGGTTGTCACCTGGAATGCATTTCAATTAGCAGGTGTGCCTTGGTAAAAGTTAATTTGTGGAATTTCTTTCCTTATTGAGTTGTGTTGTGACAAGGTAGGGGTGGTATACAGAGGATAGCCCTATTTGGTAAAATATTCTGTCACAGCTGATTGGCTCAGACGCATTAAGGAAAGAAATTCCACAAATGAACTTTTACCAAGGCACACCTGTTAATTGAAATGCATTCCAGGTGACAACCTCATGAAGCTGGTTGAGAGAATGCACTTTGAAGAAACTCAAACCTAAAATATTTTGATTTAACTTTTTTTTTATTACTATTTGATGTTTTCACTATTATGGGGCGGCAGGGTAGACTAGTGGTTAGAGTGTAGAGGAGGTAGGGTAGCCTAGTGGTTAGAGGCAGGGTAGCCTAGTGGTTAGAGTGTAGAGGAGGTAGGGTAGCCTAGTGGTTAGAGTGTAGAGGAGGTAGGGTAGCCTAGTGGTTAGAGTGTAGAGGAGGTAGGGTAGCCTTTAGAGTGTAGAGGAGGTAGGGTAGCCTTTAGAGTGTAGAGGAGGTAGGGTAGCCTTTAGAGTGTAGAGGAGGTAGGGTAGCCTTTAGAGTGTAGAGGAGGTAGGGTAGCCTAGTGGTTAGAGTGTAGAGGAGGCAGGGTAGCCTAGTGGTTAGAGTGTAGAGGAGGTAGGGTAGCCTAGTGGTTAGAGTGTAGAGGAGGCAGGGTAGCCTAGTGGTTAGAGTGTAGGGGCGGCAGGGTAGCCTAGTGGTTAGAGTGTAGAGGAGGTAGGGTAGCCTAGTGGTTAGAGTGTAGAGGAGGTAGGGTAGCCTAGTGGTTAGAGTGTAGAGGAGGCAGGGTAGCCTAGTGGTTAGAGGCAGGGTAGCCTAGTGGTTAGAGGCAGGGTAGCCTAGTGGTTAGAGGCAGGGTAGCCTAGTGGTTAGAGGCAGGGTAGCCTAGTGGTTAGAGGCAGGGTAGCCTAGTGGTTAGAGGCAGGGTAGCCTAGTGGTTAGAGGCAGGGTAGCCTAGTGGTTAGAGGCAGGGTAGCCTAGTGGTTAGAGGCAGGGTAGCCTAGTGGTTAGAGGCAGGGTAGCCTAGTGGTTAGAGGCAGGGTAGCCTAGTGGTTAGAGGCAGGGTAGCCTAGTGGTTAGAGGCAGGGTAGCCTAGTGGTTAGAGGCAGGGCAGCCTAGTGGTTAGAGTGTAGAGGCGGCAGGGCAGCCTAGTGGTTAGAGGCAGGGCAGCCTAGTGGTTAGAGGAGGTAGGGTAGCCTAGTGGTTAGAGGAGGTAGGGTAGCCTAGTGGTTAGAGGAGGTAGGGTAGCCTAGTGGTTAGAGGAGGTAGGGTAGCCTAGTGGTTAGAGGAGGTAGGGTAGCCTAGTGGTTAGAGGAGGTAGGGTAGCCTAGTGGTTAGAGGAGGTAGGGTAGCCTAGTGGTTAGAGGAGGTAGGGTAGCCTAGTGGTTAGAGGAGGTAGGGTAGCCTAGTGGTTAGAGGAGGTAGGGTAGCCTAGTGGTTAGAGGAGGTAGGGTAGCCTAGTGGTTAGAGGCAGGGTAGCCTAGTGGTTAGAGCGTTGGACTAGTAACTGGAAGGTTGCAAGTTCAAATCCCCGAGCTGACAAGGTACAAATCTGTCGTTCTGCCCACTGTTCCTAGGCCGTCATTGAAAATAAAAATGTATTTAACTAGGTAAGTCAGTTAACAAAGGTAAAATAATTCTACAATGTAGATAGTAAAAAATAAAGAAAACCCCTTGAATGAGTAGGTGTTCTATAACTTTTGACTGGTAGTGTACATACTAAGCATATCTCTCCCTCCCCAGACAGAGGTTGTTTGAGAACCTGCGCATGCTGCCCCACGCCCCGGGGGTTCAGATGCAGGCCATCCCGGAAGACGCTCCACACCCGGACTCTGGAGATGAGGAGGACGAGAGCCCTGACAAACGCATCTCCAGTAAGTACACACACACACACACACTAGCTCCTCCAACGAGTACTGTCTCACCGCGTGTTATGAATCTCTTATTGAACTCAGTGTGTGTTCCTGTGTAGTCTGGGCCCATGATAAGAGGATAGCCTGTGAAGAGGAGTTCTCTGACTCTGAGGATGAGGGACAGGGAGGAGGGGGAAGGAGGAACGCTGCCAACCACAAGAAGACCAAACGAGTCAAGACTGAGGAGGAGAAAGAGAAGGAGGCAGAGGAGAAGAAAGGTAAACAACTAACACACTGACTGGCCCCTGGACGCTGGACATGACTCCACACTGACTGGCCCCTGGACGCTGGACATGACGACACACTGACTGGCCCCGGGACATGACGACACACTGACTGGCCCCGGGACATGACGACACACTGACTGGCCCCGGGACGCTGGACATGACAACACACTGACTGGACATGACGACACACTGACTGGCCCCTGGACATGACGACACACTGACTGGACCCTGGACATGACAACACACTGACTGGCCCTGGGACATGACAACACACTGACTGGCCCTGGGACATGACAACACACTGACTGGCCCTGGGACATGACAACACACTGACTGGCCCTGGGACATGACAACACACTGACTGGCCCTGGGATGCTGGACAACACACTGACTGGACACTGGACATGACTCCACACTGACTGGCCCCTGGACGCTGGACATGACACCACACTGACTGGCCCCTGGGCGCTGGACATGACACCACACTGACTGGCCCCTGGGCGCTGGACATGACACCACACTGACTGGCCCCTGGACATGACGACACACTGACATGTTCTGTTTTCCTCAGATGTGAAAGAGGAGAAAGAGACAGAGGAGAAGATGGACACAACAGGGTGAGTCGTAACCACAACACACCACTTGACTTTAAATGTAACTGATCCGGTCTAAGCCCAGTCAACTAGCGTTCGTTCATTTCACCACCAGGCCAACAGAAGAAACGAAGACATCCTGAAGTGGGAGCAGCAGATAAACAGGGGCTTCCAGTTGTGAATCTAATCAATCGAAATGGACTGTAAATTATTCTCTTAACACAGTTTTTAGTATTTCCTCAAACAGTCAAACGTTTTAGCCTGTGTCAGTGTTGAAATGCTCTTTTATTAACTCATGTCTCTGCCACCTATTTAAATGTTGTTTTTCATACCATGTGTTTAGTTATGGAGCCTGAGGATCTGAAGCAGTAGGGTCCCATTTCAATAGTCTAAAAAGCCTGGTTGGGATTCAATCCAAGTTCGTGCTGTGGTGTACACTGCTCTCTAACAGACGTACGGTCGCTTCTAATCTAATTTATTTATATAGCCCTTCTTACATCAGCTGATATCTCAAAGTGCTGTACAGAAACCCAGCCTAAAACCCCAAACAGCAAGCAATGCAGGTGTAGAAGGCACGGTGGCTAGGAAAAACTCCCTAGAAAGGCCAAAACCTAGAGAGGAACCAGGCTATGTGGAGTGACCAGTCCTCTTCTGGCTGTGCCGGGTGGAGATTATAACAGAACATGGCCAAGATGTTCAAATGTTCATAAATGACCAGCATGGTCCAATAATAATCACAGGCAGAACAGTTGAAACTGGAGCAGCAGCACGGCCAGGTGGACTGGGGACAGCAAGGAGTCATGTCAACTTGAGCTGATGTTGTACAGACGGTTACCGTCAGGGGGAAATGCCTTTACTGTGTTGTCAGCGGTCTAGTGCGCTGCTCTGACAGGGCTTGGATTGAATTCCTACCTTATTTCCGCTCTCTTCACCGACCCGAGGTAACTTGGTGAAAGCAAATCCCCCTGATAAGACTGAGGCCATACTGCTTTCACAGTTCTCAGATCAGTCCAGATGAAGAGTTGAAAAGGAATCCACTTCCCACTGAAAACATTCCCCGTTGAACAATAGTCACCAGCTCGAAGTTATTTTAAATCATAGATCAACATGTGTTGTGTTTTACTTCTCCCAGGGTTAGTTTCTGACTGTACGCTCCATGCTGGCTTCCTCTTCTCCCAGGGTTAGTTTCTGACTGTACGCTCCATGCTGGCTTCCTCTTCTCCCAGGGTTAGTTTCTGACTGTACGCTCCATGCTGGCTTCTCCCAGGGTTAGTTTCTGACTGTATGCTCCATGCTGGCTTCTCCCAGGGTTAGTTTCTGACTGTACGCTCCATGCTGGCTTCTCCCAGGGTTAGTTTCTGACTGTACGCTCCATGCTGGCTTCTCCCAGGGTTAGTTTCTGACTGTACGCTCCATGCTGGCTTCCTCTTCTCCCAGGGTTAGTTTCTGACTGTACGCTCCATGCTGGCTTCTCCCAGGGTTAGTTTCTGACTGTACGCTCCATGCTGGCTTCCTCTTCTCCCAGGGTTAGTTTCTGACTGTACGCTCCATGCTGGCTTCTCCCAGGGTTAGTTTCTGACTGTACGCTCCATGCTGGCTTCCTCTTCTCCCAGGGTTAGTTTCTGACTGTACGCTCCATGCTGGCTTCTCCCAGGGTTAGTTTCTGACTGTACGCTCCATGCTGGCTTCTCCCAGGGTTAGTTTCTGACTGTACGCTCCATGCTGGCTTCCTCTTCTCCCAGGGTTAGTTTCTGACTGTACGCTCCATGCTGGCTTCTCCCAGGGTTAGTTTCTGACTGTACGCTCCATGCTGGCTTCCTCTTCTCCCAGGGTTAGTTTCTGACTGTACGCTCCATGCTGGCTTCTCCCAGGGTTAGTTTCTGACTGTACGCTCCATGCTGGCTTCCTCTTCTCCCAGGGTTAGTTTCTGACTGTACGCTCCATGCTGGCTTCTCCCAGGGTTAGTTTCTGACTGTACGCTCCATGCTGGCTTCTCCCAGGGTTAGTTTCTGACTGTACGCTCCATGCTGGCTTCCTCTTCTCCCAGGGTTAGTTTCTGACTGTACGCTCCATGCTGGCTTCCTCTTCTCCCAGGGTTAGTTTCTGACTGTACGCTCCATGCTGGCTTCCTCTTCTCCCAGGGTTAGTTTCTGACTGTACGCTCCATGCTGGCTTCCTCTTCTCCCAGGGTTAGTTTCTGACTGTACGCTCCATGCTGGCTTCTCCCAGGGTTAGTTTCTGACTGTACGCTCCATGCTGGCTTCTCCCAGGGTTAGTTTCTGACTGTACGCTCCATGCTGGCTTCTCCCAGGGTTAGTTTCTGACTGTACGCTCCATGCTGGCTTCTCCCAGGGTTAGTTTCTGACTGTACGCTCCATGCTGGCTTCTCCCAGGGTTAGTTTCTGACTGTACGCTCCATGCTGGCTTCCTCTTCTCCCAGGGTTAGTTTCTGACTGTACGCTCCATGCTGGCTTCTCCCAGGGTTAGTTTCTGACTGTACGCTCCATGCTGGCTTCTCCCAGGGTTAGTTTCTGACTGTACGCTCCATGCTGGCTTCCTCTTCTCCCAGGGTTAGTTTGACTGTACGTTCCATGCTGGCTTCCTCTTCTCCCAGGGTTAGTTTCTGACTGTACGCTCTATGCTGGCTTCTCCCAGGGTTAGTTTCTGACTGTACGCTCCATGCTGGCTTCTCCCAGGGTTAGTTTCTGACTGTACGCTCCATGCTGGCTTCCTCTTCTCCCAGGGTTAGTTTCTGACTGTACGCTCCATGCTGGCTCCTTCCTTACCTCGTTTTATATTTCTAAAGTTGACATGTCTTTATTAGGTCATACAGAGGGCAGGGCTTCCCCTACTGACAGGTTGAATTTGTCGTAGTCGCCCCCTCCCCCCCCCACACAATTTATTTGTATTCATTGTTGGACATAAGACTGTAAAAAGTATTCCCACATAAGATGTGATCGTATGCAATGTTTTAGTCAAATTCTGTTTGCAAAAAAACAACAACCCAGTCTAGAAAGTAATTCTCCTGACTTATGACCCCTGGAACAATCCAGCTTCCCCATCAAGGAAAAACCCCAAGATCAGCATGCAGAGGCAACTTCAGCCTACACCGTTGGGGAACCGGCTCACGTTTTAAACCCCTGGTATTTTCTACCGTAAAAGGTGACATATGGTGCTTGTTTTGGGTGTTCAGTTGTGAAATGTGCTTATAACTTGTTTTTATATAGAAAAATACTGTTCTCATTGACTTCGTACTTTTTTTTGTTCTAAATAATGATAAAGGCATTTGGTTTATCTAGACAACGTGGCAGTTCATTTCCATGCAAGTATAAAACTGATGTTGCGGTGATGAGTGGCATGCCATTATTTAACCACTGATCGTTCTGTCACAATATAGCGGCGACTCCCACCTCAATGAGATTCCTATTATGGTCAAACGGCGTGGTTCGAGCGCTGAATCCTGATTGGCTGACAGCCGTGGTATATCAGACCACCATTTTAATTGTACGGCTCTAATTACGTTGGCAACCAGTTTAACAATAAGGCAACTCTGGGGGTTTGATATAGATAAATATATATATATATATATATATATACGGCCAATATACCATGGTTAAGGACAGCCCGTAGCCATATATCAAACCTTTTGAACGTAACCTGTAGCCTTCCTGAGTCATAGTGGGAGGTCCACAACGTAAAAGATCCCGTCTTTTTAGTCGACCTCTGGGAGGTTTACCATCAGGCCTGTACTTTACTGGTATGGAAATCTGGTTGGTGACCATTTTCAGTGTTTTTGGTAGTCCATTAAAAATGAACTAAATCAGAAGGTCTGATTAGTGCCAGATTATTGTGCATAATACAGACAAATCATGTAGCAGCTCAATTTCCATTTATTTAGGAGAATCAGTTTAAATACTCTGGAATAGTGAGAAACAAAGGAACTGGGCTATTTGTTGATGACCAAATTATTCTGTGGCTTCCTTTCCTCCCAACTATTTAAACATCTCCGTCTGTAGAAGTCTTCCTGAGTATAGCTGATAAGTTTGACTTCATGTTGATACGGGGATGTATTGCTGCTGGTCTTCTGTTTACGCCTCCAGCTGGGGGTCAAAGTGTAACTGTCTTCTCCTCCACTGGAATAGCTGAAGATGTGAAAGAGGTCGAGTTAATAAAACAGAAACACCGTGTTTTAGTTGTCTACAGTGAGCTGAGAAGGATCACATACAAATTATCATTAAGTATTAAAAAGACAACTCTTCTACATTATTGTTTAATGGACGTCACACTGCTTGCTGAGCGAGTATCACTTCCTGATTCAGCGCATACCAAGTCCCCAACCCAGAACCTCTGCTCTCTGGGCGTGGGGTAGAGGTAGAGAGGGCGTGGGGGTAGAGGTAGAGAGAGGGTGAGTGCGTGAGGTAGAGGGGGTGAGGGCGTGGGGTAGAGGGGGTGAGGGAGTGGAGGTAGAGGGCGTGAGGGGAGAAACCTCAGACAACTGATGGCTGTGAAACCAGATACATTCTGATCTGAAGGAATAAACAATACAGCCGAAGCTCCAGAAAGCCCATTAGAAGGAACAGTTGCTTTCACCTTCATCTGCAAACAGCTGTTTCTATCCCGTCCCTTCAGTTAACCAATACGGTTAAGGGAAGGGCCTTGGGCAGGGGTACTCAACTCATACCCCACGAGGTCCAGGGCCTGCTGGGTTTTCACAGCAAACTAGAACACTATTTTGCCCTAAAACAGAGCCAACAGTGGCAGAATACCTGAACAGACTGAACCAAACTTAAGGAAATCCTTGACTATGTGAGCATAGTCTTGCTACTGAGAAAGGTTGCCTCTCTCATCTCCTCATTGTTTTTTTTAGGAGCATGTGGGTGATTGAAATATGAACTGAGGTCAACACTCCAGTCCAGTTGGTGGTGGTAACACACATTACAGTTGGTTTCCAACCGCCATATAAAGTCTGAAGAAGCCTGAAGGAGGAGAGATTACTAGAAACTAACTAGGTTGACCCTTTTATCTGTGGATTCATTGTCAGAGGACATTGTGCATTTCAGGTAAAATAACAACCCAATGTTTATATCCCAGGACGAATTAGCTGGGGTTATACAGGGGGTAGGTCACCTGGGGTTACAGAAATATTCCATACACACACACACAAAATAAGGTTATTTCTATAAAATGTTGTGCACAAATGTGTTTACATCCCTGTTAGTGTGCATAGCTCAGTAAACATCTGTGAAATTGTTACCGTTTATTTTTTTGTTCAGTATACATGGTTATCAAACATTAGGGATATCTAGTTTCATCATTGTGACAAATAGTTAAGAGGTGTCACAGTAGTTATTTAAGGTGTTTTCCAGGGAGACAGCTGAGCATTATGCTACAGACCTCACTACGTCACACTTATGGTAACGGGAACTACTTATCTCGGCGGCTAGCTGGTTAGCATAAAACGCTAACTTTGGCACTTTGATGAGTGGCTAAAAGAAAAAAAGAAGTTCAAATTTGATATACTCACCATCGCCAAAAACTTTACCCTTGTCGCTTTATCCGTTGTAATCGTTATTTCTCCCAAAAACGAGGACTCGTGTTGCTAGGCACCAGGGCGAAAGCGGAAAAGTAATGATTGTACTTCCGGTGAAACCAGTGACCGCATGAACGTTCTCAAAGGCGCATTTTGCGCTGAGTAAAAGTCACTAGAATAAATGAATAATGGCATGTGATAAACCTTCACAATATTCACAGGACAGGTCTTTGGAAAAAGTTGTACAGTGTTAGCCAAGTGAAGTGTAAAGTTATTCAAAGTCAATGGTGAAATGTCTCAGTAATTGCAGCAAATATGTTAAATAATTCTCACCCCTAAATCAAAATCCTAGAGAGCTAATTTGCAGCTTTCGACTGGGGGTCAAAAATAAAAGACCCATTACGAAAATCACATAACAGATACATATTTTAAATAAGCAAGTAATTAAGTAGACAGGACAAGACAAAAGTATAGGGAAATAGAAACAATATTTGGTTATTGATCAACATGGTTGAATCTCTAAAACCAGTGAGGATCAAGATACAGTGAGTCCGTCTTAGGAGACAAAATAAATGCGGGTTGTCTTGTGATTACGATAAACTGTGTGATTATGAAATAAATAATATTGCATTCCTCAAACTGCAGCCCCCGGAACCCGACCCGGACCAATGCTACAATCTGAAACATGGAAGACACAGCAAGTGTACACGACAGAAAGACAATTTATGCATACACTTTCATTGAAATAACCGTACCTAATTCTTCCGACATAACTCTTGATAGTGAAAATAAATAAAAAAAACTCCCAGTTCAACAAGTGTTCAGAACAGAAAGTATGTCTTCCTTTTTTAAAACAGTATGGGTGGCACACTGATTGGCACCAGTCATAACCATGTCAACTCGAACACTACACGGTTTATATAGAAGGTAGACATTGCCACTAACCACTCATACAGGGTCAGTTGTTTCACCTTCCCAATGGTCAGGGTTAGGAAAGGACTAGAGTAATCTGATCCTAGATCTGTGGTTAAGATCAACTGAGTGTTTACGTCTGGGGGTGTGTATTCATTAGTGTATACCTTCGCAAACCATTTTACAACCGAAAACACGTTTCTTATTGGATGAATTCAGGTAGTTCCCTCCCGGTTACATCCTGTTTCCTAACGTTTGGTTCTTAGTGAATACACCCCAGGACAGTGTGTCGAGGACGGGAGGGGATAACACATTCTCAGTTAAGTTCGTCAAATCAAACTGCCACAAAACTAAATAGCGAGGCTGGGGTTGCATAGATATATCAGTTAAAATATTTTATTACTTGCACCTGATTAACAAATCGAACTATCCGAGTTGTGATTCAACAAATCTTGCTAAGATACGTACACTCACTCACCCACACACAGGCATTAATTATTGGTAGCCAACCTTGGTCAGTACATTTCAATATCTGTTTTAGTGGTTAATGGAATCTTACATCTTAAACATATACATGGCTCATGATAGCAAGGAAAGGCAGCATGAAAAAAACATTCCATCGGATCAAATGTTGTAGAATGACATTGGGAAAACAAGGAATATGAGCGTGTGGAATGGATACATGCATATTGTGGGAATGATGACGAAAAAAAACAATCTCAATTAGTTAACCATTCGTTTTTTTTTGGACTGATATCTATATATAGTGGTGAATCTCCATTAGATACACAGGTGTTAAAATAACATATCAAAAAACAGTCTACAAACTCTGCTGTGTAACATGATATAAAGAAACAAACCAAAACACAAGGCTATTCCCTCTATTCTTGGGGTGTATTCAGTAGTGCACACTGTAGTGAAACATTTTGCAATGGAAAACACGTTTCATATTGGACGAGTTCAGTTTGGTCCCTTCCCTGATTTGCCCTATTAGCTTCCTGTTGGTTCCGAGACATTACACACCCCCTGGTTAAAGGGTACTTTCTGTAGATCCACCGATTGCGCAAGATTCCTACAGAATACGTACATAATCCATTAACGCTCTGGACCTCTGGTTCTAGGATAAACAATGATATCTAGAACAGAATGAAAAAAAGTGACATCCCCAACCTAGAGATATACACACTGATCTTTGAACTGAAAAGGTGATGATCCCTACATGCTCTGGGTTGAAGTCCAACTGTGGCCAGACATCTGCTGCTTCACTGTATCTCTGTATGACGGACACACACACACACACACACACACACACACGAAAGACCGATGGAGACAGGCACACACCTACTAAATACTCTTGTGGTCCAACATCATCTAGGGTTCTGGTGAAATATAGGACACTATTTTGGGAATAGGGTGCAAATTGTGACAGTCTATTCCCATATGGTTCTGGTGAAATATAGGGCACTATTTAGGGAATAGGGTGCAAATTGTGACACAAAGTCTATTTCCATATGGTTCTGGTGAAATATAGGGCACTATTTAGGGAATAGGGTGCCAATTGTGACAGTCTATTCCCATATGGTTCTGGTGAAATATAGGGCACTATTTAGAGAATAGGGTGCCAATTGTGACAGTCTATTCCCATATGGTTCTGGTGAAATATAGGGCACTATTTTGGGAATAGGGTGCCAATTGTGACACAGGCTATTCCCATATGGTTCTGGTGAAATATAGGGCACTATATAGGGAATAGGATGCCAATTGGGGAGCAGGCTTTCCTTAGCTTGTGATTTACATGAACATTGCGTACAGGAGTTCTGAAAGGAAAGGACAAAAAAACCCGCAGGATAAGAACCTTCAAGGCGGCACAATCTCCCCTGACTGACATCACCTTCAACTCTCCAGGCGGGAACCAGAGCAAGTAGACGCTGCTACCCGACTACAAATCCAGGATCAGGTTCTCTTGCATCGCCCTATTGGGTTTTTTTAGTTAGGATGGACCAAATGGAAACTGATTCTAGATCTGTGGTTAAGGGGACAACTTCATCTTATTCTTGAGGGAATTTACACAGACCCACACTCTTATCGCCTACGTTAGTAGTGGCTTGGCTTGCAGGCTGGAAGTTGGTTGGTGAAGAGGAGAGTGTGAGCGTTGTTGCCCAGGCGAGAGGTTTCATTCCTGGGCCGTGAGGGAGGCTGCACAGGCCTGGTTCTCAGCGTCCAACTCTGGGCAGCAGGGTGTGGGGGAACTAGGGGTGGTGGTGTCGGGGTCTGGGCTGGACTCCTGGGAGTCTATGGGGGGGAGGGAGGTGGATTCATCTCCTGGGCTGGTGTCGTCGTCGGTGCTAAGGCCCTGTACCTTCTTGCTGAGTTCGTTGCGTTCGTTCTGCAACGCCCGACAGAGCTTCTCCAGCCTCGCTACCTTCCCCTGGAGGCTGTCAAACTCACGCTCCTGCAGAGTTTTCTAGGGAACACACACACAGAGTCAGTCACAGACACCTTGCACTTTTCACAACAGAACAAAAATGCACTCACACTAATCTAAAAGTCCCATTCAGAGATTCAAAATCCCCAGTCCAGCCTACCACCTCAGCCATGATCAGTGATTTAAATCCCGAGTCCAGCCTACCTCCTCAGCCATGATCAGTGATTTAAATCCCCAGTCCAGCCTACCTCCTCAGCCATGATCAGTGATTTAAATCCCCAGTCCAGCCTACCTCCTCAGCCATGATCAGTGATTTAAATCCCGAGTCCAGCCTACCTCCTCAGCCATGTTCAGCAGGGCCTTGTTGCTGCTCTCCCACCTGGAACGATACATGGTCGTCTCCTTCTCCAGCTTCTTGATCTTCTTTGTCATCTACGGACACACACACACAGGGTCACATGACCACAGGGTCACATGACCACAACAAAGAGACAGACCTGCCAACCCGGGAATCGTTTTTTTTACGAGTACCACTTCAGCGCGGCGGCGGCACCCCCAGCCCCACTACGGCGCACGTGCAACACCCACACTGCACAAATCATTTGGCATGCACTTTTTTTTTTTTTTAATTGCCTAATAATTATGTTGGCAGAAAACTGCCTCAGTAGTCTACAGACTTATGGGTAATTGGCTGCCCCTCAGTAGCTAACTAGAAATACACTGAAATGTATAATCAAAGTACATGAGGATGGCTGGGGGGGTGATCAGGAATTTGGAGAATTTAGCTTCTTTTTAATTTTTTTAAACACCTGAAACAGCTTATTTTCTGCAATCCAGAGTCATGATCAGTTTCATTCTAAAATGGTCTATTTTTCTGCATATCGAAGCATACATCTTGAGCCGTCTATTGGTTATTTAAAAAAAATATATTTTAAAAATACACTAATTATGTTGCTCTGCATCTCTGGGTAAAAAGACTGAAAGGAATGTGAGTTTTATTCAGTACATTTAGTTATTGCTGGAAGTCCACCAACCTTGACAGCAGGCAGGCCAGCTAAGATACAGGTAACTACAGGTAAAATAAATGACAACGTTTGAGTAAATGAGGGTGGCACGAGCAGTCACTGGTTTGATGAGCATGAAAACGAGGTAAGCCATATTGCATGGCCGTCTCAGGGCACCCGATCTCAACCCAATTGAACACTTGTTGAAGACTCTGGAGAGGCGCCTGAGACGGTGTTCTCCACCACCATCAACAAAACACCAAACAAGAGAATTTATCGTGGCAAAATGGTGTTGTATCCCTCCACTAGAGCTCCAGACACTTGCAGAATCTATGTCAAGGTGCACTGAAGCTGTTCTGGTTCGTGGTTGGCCCAACCTCCTATTAAGAGACTTCATGTTGGTGTATTTTATTAATTTAACTTTTATTTAACTAGGCAAGTCAGTTAAGAACAAATTACTTTTTACAATGACAGTGTTACCTTCTTAAAAATGTTATTTTATATATATATATATATATTTTTTTTTATAGATAAGCTAGCTGCTCTAACTTGATTGATAGCATGAAATGGCTTCTGGGTATTGAGTTATAAGGTTGGGAACCCATCTGTGATAGCTAAAGCCTACTTCATAAAATTTCTAGGTGGCTTGTAGTATTTTAACAGGACAAATCTGAGTGGCCATGCCCCTATGGGCATGAAGCCTCTGTAGGCCTACGGTTGGGTAGGGGGGAGGTCCTGAAGGGGTCAGTCAACCTCCCCCTCAGGAATTTGGAAGAATTCTCTCTCTCTCGAAAAAAAAAGAAAGAAGTTTAAACCTGCCATTTCCTGAAACCTAGCATCTTAAATTATATCAAACAATGTAGCCAACACAGAAGTCTTATGTTTTGATCATAAATGACATTGAGGTGGTCTCAATAAAAAGTCCAGATTATTCTAGGTTAAATTTAGGGGTCATGATTATTCTAATTAAAAAGGGAAATTTCATAATTTCCAACTTCATATTCATCACCTCCAGCACCAACAGAATATCAACATGTGAAAACAGCTCGTTTCTATGTTTTGAAGTGAAGAAGAGTGAGGAAGACAAGTGTTCCCAAAGACATCAGTGTGCATCGTGTGATTTTAACCAATGAGGAGGCATTGCATACTAATTGATTGATGATGTCACTGTAAACACTTATCTTCCTGTATCTTAATTTTTTTTAAAAAAACACACAATTTTCACATACAGTGAGTTGATGTTGGGGTGATGCTGGAGACGAACATGAAGTGGAACATCTTAGAAATAATAGGCGTCTTTATGCAGATAGTCGGGTGAAAATGTAAACTGGCTTCTTCATTTTGTTTTGCGGGAAAATTCAGGATAATTCAATTACTGGATGTAACAGTCTAGCTTACTGTATGTAAAGGATATTTGGAATGTGAAACAACTGAACTAGGGTTATACGAGCTTGTTTCTGCCCTCATCCACCCGGGCCCTGCCCTCATCCACCCGGGCCCTGACCACTAGGCTACCATTCATTCAACGTGCCTCATCGTCATGGGTGACCTGATTATTATGACATCGTTAGCAGCCTACTGTTTTGACCTCCAGAGGACTGATTCATTAACACAACTCTGCTAATCTTCAACAGTTTAACATCACTTTCTGAAGGTCTGTATTTCAGCAGAACAGCTCTCTGCCATGTCCGTTTCCATCCATGCAGCGACGCGCACCGAAGCACCGCACGTTTCCTTGCTGGTCAATGCACTCGCCTACTACCGTCTTCGCGGAGATCATGTGCGGGCAAGAAGGTTCTCGCTTAGTAGACTAAACGCCGTAGCTCACTACCTTTTGTCGTAATGAAGCCTTAGCGAAGGAGCTAACTAGGAAAGTGGTTACGTCAACGTTTACCGAACTCGGTCCTCGGGATCCCAAGGGGTGCACGTTTTGTTTTTAACCCCAACAATACACAACTGACACTTGATGATTATTTACAGGGCAAAAACCAAAACGTGGATCCCGAGGACCGAGTTTGGTAAACCCTTGGGTTATTGTGCGTAACTTAACACACATACATAGTGGGAAATGTATTCGGCAAACAGTTTGTTCTCCATTTTCCCCTTACACATCAGTGGTATCAACAGACAAAGTGGAGAGCCGTCACCCAGGGAGAAAACAGTACCATGGTTACGGGGGGGGGCGGACCGGAGAGAGAGAGACTTTTTCCCCCTTTCGCCCAAGTCCTCTGATTGGCTCAGCTCCAACTTCAGACGGTTGAGTCAAAAACCAACCATGTGCCAACTTGAATCCTATTTACTGGATTGTTTTTCGTACCAGCGCACTTTGACCTCAAATTGTGTGTAGGTTGGCAGGTCTGCGGACTCAAACATGGGTGCGCCTCCATTTTAACACACACACAGACTCACCTTCTCCATCTCCTGTTTGAATGTGGTGAACACCTCGTTGCTCTTGGACAGAGTCGTCTGGAACTCCTCAAACTTCTCTGTGTATAAGGACAGCTGGATGGAGAAACGGGACACAGAGGGGACACAGAGGGGACACAGAGGGGACACAGAGAGGATACAGAAGGGACACAGAGGGGAACAGAGAGAAACAGAGGGAAACAGAGGGAAACAGAGGGACACAGAGGGGAAACAGAGGGGACACAGAGGGGACACAGAGGGGACACAGAGGGGACACAGAGGGGAACAGAGAGAAACAGAGAGACACAGAGGGACACAGAGGGACACAGAGGGACACAGAGGGGAAACAGAGGGGAAACAGAGGGGAAACAGAGGGGAAACAGAGGGGAAACAGAGAGGAAATAGGGAAAACAGAGGGAGGAGAGTTCATTCACATATTACCTTTACAGCTCAGCAGAAACAGTGAGATGTTTATCGTAGAGCATCCACTCTGTCCTACAGAGTTCTAGAGAGGTTGTTACCTGTTGTTTGAGATGCACCTCCTGCTGCTTCATGAGCTCACACATCCTCTGAGACTCTGCCGCTTCCTTCAGCAGCTGGAGAGACAGGAGACAACATGAGACCAACCCATCGTCTGAAAGTACCTCTACCTTCAGCAGCTGGAGAGACACGAGACTAGGGCTTTCCACGACTAAAAATACATAAATATTGGGTCTACCAAGAGTCATCTTTTTCCTTTGACCAATCGATTGGTTGAAATTTTCAAAATGTGTATTTATCTTGAGTTTTAATCAAATCAACTATATGCACTGAGCTTGTCTGATGCTATAAGCACACGATTTGATTAAATAATCAAGACACACAAATGACTAGAGGGAGTCCGACCGCAATTGATTTGATTGTGCCGGGCTCAGACTTGCTGTGCCGTCTAAAAACCAAAACAATTAGCACCCATTGTCTGTCTCTCCTCCCTGCTGCAGCGACCGACACGGAACATCAACAGTATTTATCTCGCTGTCCAGTGTTACTGGAGCTGTAACATAATTAGAGCCATTTCTAAACTGAAACGTTCTGTTACCGAAATCCCTCATTTGTTTAGGAACATTTTTTGACTCAACCCTCGCTCTCTTTACACGACAGATGTATACATCACATGCATGTGACCTATATAGCATATCATAATCACGTCAATAAATTGGTTATAACAAACTGTGAACACTAACACTCGAAACAGGAATGTTTAAAAGGTGCGTTCTGAGCCCTCTCCTGTACTCCCTGTTCACCCACGACTGCGTGGCCACGCACGCCTCCAACTCAATCATCAAGTTTGCGGACGACACAACAGTGGTAGGCTTGATTACCAACAACGACGAGACGGCCTACAGGGAGGAGGTGAGGGCCCTCGGAGTGTGGTGTCAGGAAAATAACCTCACACTCAACGTCAACAAAACTAAGGAGATGATTGTGGACTTCAGGAAACAGCAGAGGGAACACCCCCCTATCCACATCGATGGAACAGTAGTGGAGAGGGTAGCAAGTTTTAAGTTCCTCGGCATACACATCACAGACAAACTGAATTGGTCCACTCACACAGACAGCATTGTGAAGAAGGCGCAGCAGCGCCTCTTCAACCTCAGGAGGCTGAAGAAATTTGGCTTGTCACCAAAAGCACTCACAAACTTCTACAGATGCACAATCGAGAGCATCCTGGCGGGCTGTATCACCGCCTGGTACGGCAACTGCTCCGCCCTCAACCGTAAGGCTCTCCAGAGGGTAGTGAGGTCTGCACAACGCATCACCGGGGGCAAACTACCTGCCCTCCAGGACACCTACACCACCCGATGTCACAGGAAGGCCATAAAGATCATCAAGGACATCAACCACCCGAGCCACTGCCTGTTCACCCCGCTATCATCCAGAAGGCGAGGTCAGTACAGGTGCATCAAAGCTGGGACCGAGAGACTGAAAAACAGCTTCTATCTCAAGGCCATCAGACTGTTAAACAGCCACCACTAACATTGAGTGGCTGCTGCCAACACACTGACACTGACTCAACTCCAGCCACTTTAATAATGGGAATTGATGGGAAATGATGTAAATATATCACTAGCCACTTTAAACAATGCTACCTTATATAATGTTACTTACCCTACATTGTTCATCTCATATGCATACGTATATACTGTACTCTATATCATCGACTGTATTCTTATGTAATACATGTATCACTAGCCACTTTAAACTATGCCACTTTGTTTACATACTCATCTCATGTATATACTGTACTCGATACCATCTACTGTATCCTGCCTATGCTGCTCTGTACCATCACTCATTCATATATCCTTATGTACATATTCTTTATCCCCTTACACTGTGTACAAGACAGTAGTTTTGGAATTGTTAGTTAGATTACTTGTTATTACTGCATTGTCGGAACTAGAAGCACAAGCATTTCGCTACACTCGCATTAACATCTGCTAACCATGTGTATGTGACAAATAAAATTTGATTTGATTTTACTGGTTGCTCAGTAGGTAAAGGGAATGTCAGATAAGTGGAATAAATGTGACTAGTTGTGGAAAACACTGGATATCAAGAAAAAGGGAAGGAGGCAGCAGTGTGTGCATATTGTGTGTGCCAAACAGGTGCACAATAACATTTGACCATTTGGAACAATGTAAACACTAAATAAATAAGAAGCGAACTAGCGAGTCGGTTGTAACTTAAACATTTTTTTTTTTTAAAAGTCACATTAATTAATGAATGCAATTCAGGCCTATTTATTATTTAAGCTAATTATTCAACGGTCGCTTTGTTATTTATTGCAAAAACTAAAATGCTCGATTGCATTTCTAAATCATGAATGACTCCTACGCTGTGCGATGACACGAACAAATAAATAAACGACTTATTGATACAGGAAGCCTATACAACAAGTACAAAATCATAACAACGACTAGGAGATAAAGGAAAAAGGAAGGTGGTTATTATAAATACAACATCTTGACTATTGGGAACAGTGTAAACAGTAAATGAATACCAGAGAGTCTAACGGACAAAAAGGGTTAAAGCCTTTACTACAGCAAAGCTTTAGATTTATTTTTAAATCAACGCAGTGCCTGTACAATAACAAAGACCGTAATTAATTTTCCAGAATTATACATAATTATGACATTGAAGGTTGTGCAATGTAACAGCAATATTTTGACTTTCGGTTCCAAAATAATAACCGTTTTGTCTTTTGAAATTTGACCATATTAATGACCAAAGGCTCGTATGTGTATTTTTATATTATAATTAAGTCTATGATTTGATAGAGCAGTCTGAATGAGCGGTGGTAGGCGGCAGCAGGCTCGTAAGCATTCATTCAAACAGCACTTTACTGCGTTTTCCAGCAGCTCTTAGCAATGCTTGAACCACAGCGCTGTTTATGACTTCAGGCCTATCAACTCCCGAGATGAGGCTGGTAATACTAAAGTACCTATAAGAACATCCAATAGACAAAAGGTACATAAAATACAAACAGTATAGAGAGAAATAGTCCTATAATAACTACAACCTAAAACTTCTTAACTGGGAATATTGAAGACTCGTGTTAAAAGGAACCACCAGCTTTCATATGTTCTCATGTTCTGAGCAAGGAACTGAAACGTTAGCTTTTTTACATGGCACATTTGCACTTTTACTTTCTTCTCCAACACTGTGTTTTTGCATTAATTTAAACCAAATTGAACATGTTTCATTATATACTTGAGACTAAATTGATTTTATGTATTATATTAAGTTAAAATAAAAGTGTTGATTCAATATTGTTGTAATTGTCATTATTACACACACACACACACACACACACACACACACACACACAAATATATATCTAAATTAAAAAAAATAATAAATACATCTGCTGATTAATCGGTATCGGCCTTGAAAAATCACAATCGGTCGACCTCTAGCTCCCATATGATTATTGTGACTAACGATAGCTTGTCTTCATTTGGACACTCTTGAAAACGAGATGCATCAAGTCATTTCTTCCTGTAAAATGTTTAAAAAAAAAATATATATATATATATTCTCATCGAGTTGAATATGTTGACTAGAGTGTTCACCAAACAACCATATTATTTTACTGTTACTCACAAAGTCCTTCTCTCTGTGATGGCGGTCCTCTGACTCTATGAGCAAACCCTGAGCCTGGTGTAGCTTAGCATCCACCAACTGTTGCTGCAGTTCCTTATGCTTGAACACCTTGTCAATGTGCTGAGAGAGGACAGGGGGTTAACAGTCACATGACCAGAACATTGTCAGACATTTACTGCAGTTGTGTGCTTTAGTTGTGTAAGTCAATGGACTTGTCCTAGCTCCTCCTAGAAACACACACGCCGTTCTCCCCACTCGTAACCGCGCACGCACGCCGTTCTCCCCACCCATAACTGTGCAACGCCGTTCTCCCCACCCGTAACCACACACGCACGCACGCCGCTCTCCCCACCCGTAACCACGCACGCACCCCGCTCTCCCCACCCGTAACCACGCACGCACCCCGCTCTCCCCACCCGTAACCACGCACGCACCCCGCTCTCCCCACCCGTAACCGTGCACGCACCCCGCTCTCCCCACCCGTAACCGCGCACGACGTTCTCCCCACCCGTAACCACGCACGCACGCCGCTCTCCCCACCCGTAACCACGCACGCACCCCGCTCTCCCCACCCTTAACCGCGCACGCCGCTCTCCCCACCCGTAACCGCGCAAGCCGCTCTCCCCACCCGTAACCGCGCACGCCGCTCTCCCCACCCGTAACCGCGCACGCACCCCGCTCTCCCCACCCGTAACCACGCACGCACCCCGCTCTCCCCACCCGTAACCACGCACCCCGCTCTCCCCACCCGTAACCACGCACAACGTTCTCCCCACCCGTAACCACGCACGCACGCCGCTCTCCCCACCCGTAACCACGCACGCACGCCGCTCTCCCCACCCGTAACCACGCACGCACCCCGCTCTCCCCACCCGTAACCACGCACGCCGCTCTCCCCACCCTTAACCACGCACGCCGCTCTCCCCACCCGTAACCACGCACGCCGCTCTCCCCACCCGTAACCACGCACGCCGCTCTCCCCACCCGTAACCACGCACGCCGCTCTCCCCACCCGTAACCACGCACGCCGCTCTCCCCACCCGTAACCACGCACTCCGCTCTCCCCACCCGTAACCGCGCACGCCGCTCTCCCCACCCGTAACCGCGCACGCCGCTCTCCCCACCCGTAACCGCGCACGCCGCTCTCCCCACCCGTAACCGCGCACGCCGCTCTCCCCACCCGTAACCACGCACTCCGCTCTCCCCACCCGTAACCATGCACGCCGCTCTCCCCACCCGTAACCACGCACGCCTCTCTCCCCACCCGTAACCACGCACGCCGCTCTCCCCACTCGTAACCACGCACCTCCTCTCGTAGTTCGTACTGTTGGATGAGTTTCTTGAGCTTCTCTGCCAGCTCAGAGTTCTCCAGCCTAAGACTGGCATTCCTCTCGTCATGCTGCTCCATCTGGGCCTGGATGTCATACAGAGTCACCTGTGAACACACGCACACACACACCACACGCAAACTCACACCACACGCACGCCACACGCAAACACACGCCACACACGCAAACATACGCAAACACACGCCACACGCAAACTCACACCACACGCACACACACGCACACACACACCACACGCACGCCACACGCAAACACACGCCACCTCACACCACACGCACACACACGCCACACGCAAACACACACACGCGCAAACACACACGCGCAAACACACACACACGCGCAAACACACACGCAAACACACACACACCCGCAAACGCGCAAACACACACACACACGCACACAGGCAAACACACACACACGCAAACACACACACACACGCAAACACATGCAAACACACACACACGCAAACACACACACACACGCAAACACACACACACGCAAACACACACACACGCAAACACACACACACGCAAACACACACACACGCAAACACACACACACACACACAGGCTAGAGGACGTTACATCACAATAGACACCAACCGGTGTTGTATCTTTGGGTGAACGTCCACAAAGTATTTCCTAGATTTCTCACCTCATCGGAGAAGATGGCGGCCCATAAATCAACCCATCAAGGAAAAGATTTGACATTCATCCCCTTCTTTACATGACGCTAGTGGCTCACCTGGAAGTGTGCCGTCACTTCCTTCCTCTTCTCCTCCTCCACACGTGCACGCTGCATCCCGTCGTCCTGCAAGAGCAGGTCAAAGTTCGTGTAAAACGTATGGCTCCATTTTAGTCCAGAAAGCTGTTCAACTTCATGAGTCTGAGACGACTGATTCGCATTAAGGGCCCGACCCAGACCTGCCAACCGGGTCCAGCTTTTTAAGAGGACCAGACGCACATTGGAGATTCATAAACAAACATCACACCTGGTTCAGTTCAGTCCTCTGAAAAAGGCATTTACAAAACAACAAAAGATTCATACTGATAAGTTGTTTTTTTTAAAACCTTTATTTAACTAGGCAAGTCAGTTAAGAACAAATTCTTATTTTCAATGACGGCCTAGGAACAGTGGGTTAGCTGCCGTGTTCAGGGGCAGAACGACAGATTTGTACCTTGTCAGCTCGGGGGTTTGAACTTGCAACCTTCCGGTTACTAGTCCAACGCTCTAACCACTAGGCTACCCTGCCTCTAACCACTAGGCACTACCCTACCTCCTCTACACTCTAACCACTAGGCTACCCTACCTCCTCTACACTCTAACCACTAGGCTACCTGCTGTCCCTACACTCTAACCACTAGGCTACCCTACCTCCTCTACACTCTAACCACTAGGCTACCCAACCTCCTCTACACTCTAACCACTAGGCTACCCAACCTCCTCTACACTCTAACCACTAGGCTACCCTACCTCCTCTACACTCTAACCACTAGGCTACCCTACCTCCTCTACACTCTAACCACTAGGCTACCCTACCTCCTCTACACTCTAACCACTAGGCTACCCTACCTCCTCTACACTCTAACCACTAGGCTACCCTACCTCCTCTACACTCTAACCACTAGGCTACCTGCCGCCCCAAAGTACAGAACATATAAAATAAATATATGTTGTGGAATTAGCACAGATTGTATGTTTATTCCATTACATTGTACAGTGTAGAATGGTGATAATTATCTAACCCAGCTAGCCCTAACCCACCCAGCTAGCCCTAACCCACCCAGCCCTAACCTAACCCACCCAGCCCTAACCTAACCCAGCTAGCCCTAACCCAGCCCAGCTAGCCCACCCTAACCTAACCCAGCCCGCCCTAACCTAACCCAGCCCAGTAGTGTGACAAAGGTACAAGTGTGAGCAACCGCTTCACCATCCTTTACCTAGAGAGGAAGTACCGGTTTCACCATCCTTTACCTAGAGAGGAAGTACCGGTTTCACCATCCTTTACCTAGAGAGGAAGTACCGGCGTCACCATCCTTTACCTAGAGAGGAAGTACCGGTTTCACCATCCTTTACCTAGAGAGGAAGTACCGGCTTCACCATCCTTTACCTAGAGAGGAAGTACCTGCTTCACCATCCTTTACCTAGAGAGGAGGTACTGGCTTCACCATCCTTTACCGAGAGAGGAAGTACCTGCGTCACCATCCTTTACCTAGAGAGGAGGTACTGGCTTCACCATCCTTTACCGAGAGAGGAAGTACCTGCTTCACCATCCTTTACCTAGAGAGGAAGTACCGGCTTCACCATCCTTTAGAGGGGAAGTACCTGCTTCACCATCCTTTACCTAGAGAAGAAGTACCGGCTTCACCATCCTTAAGAGAGGAGATGGACCGGCTTCACCATCCTTTACCTAGAGGGGAAGTACCTGCTTCACCATCCTTTACCTAGAGAGGAAGTACCGGCTTCACCATCCTTTACCTAGAGGGGAAGTACCTGCTTCACCATCCTTTACCTAGAGAGGAAGTACCGGCTTCACCATCCTTTACCTTGAGTGTGCGGTTGTGTCTCTGCAGCTCCCGACAGAGCGACTCCAGTTTGCTGCGTGCCAGGATGGTCTTGCTGTGTTCGTTCCTCAGGTGGTCCGTCTCCTGCACCAGCTGAGACTGTTTCTTCTGCAGGACCCGCATTAGCTTCTGGTTGTTCCGCCGCTCCTCCAGCTAAACACACACACACACACACACAGGGATGAATGCACAACACACACAGGGACACGCACACACACACGGAAAATAGTTTAATGCATGAAAATCCTATTACAGCTGTTCAGTTACACCTAAATGAAAAGCTATTGATAAAATGGCTCCAATAAGTCTACTGATTGGAAGTCTAGGGGGGGAATAAGTCAGGCTGCCAAGGGAAGCTGGGTGTGTCGCCCATGTCCTTGGCCAATAAAGACACTGTACAGCGGTTCCCCCTCTAGCCCATTCTAACCGCTGTGGTTTCCCCTCAGTGTTGCTCCATCAGCCAGTTGCCCCGACCATTCCCCTGTAGGTCACCCCTGACCATTCCCCTGTAGGTCACCCCTGACCATTCCCCTGTAGGTCACCCTGTGTTGAGCTACCCTGACCATTCTCCAACACAAGGAGACAGGTTGGCTAGCATGCCGAAATGAAAAGATATTAACTAAATCAAACAGCCTTTGAACCACACCCGAGTCAAAGCATTTATGAGAGTCACTAGTTACCAGTTCAGCATACTTCTTACAGAGGCCTGTCAGTTTATCCTCTGGAGTACTCAGAGTATTCAGGGTCTGCATCAGCAGGGTGATCTCTTTACCTGCAACACACAGGAGAGGGAACACATTCAGTACAACAGAGGGGGGGGGGGACAGCGCAACACCACCTCATCACAACAGGGACCCAACAACACACAAGGGGAAGCTATCCAGCCCTAAACCCCTAGCCACCACATGTAAGACTAACATGTAAGACTAAAATAATCTGATGGAGGGGGGGGGGGGGACAGCGCAACACCACCTCATCACAACAGGGACCCAACAACACACAAGGGGAAGCTATCCAGCCCTAAACCCCTAGCCACCACATGTAAGACTAACATGTAAGATGTAAAATAATGTAATGGATGAGACTGACCTACACCCAGCCAATCATTTCAGATCAACGACAAGCATCCAGGAATACGCCCCCAGGGATTGATTTCAGCCAGAGTAACAGAACCAGTCCTTACCCAGCCCCTTCACCTTCTTCTTCTCTTGAATCTTCACTTTCTCCACTCCGCCGGCGTTCACTTTGACCTCCTCCGGCTTGGCATCCAACTCCTTCTCATTGGCCAGGCCGTTGAGCACGGGGCAGTATGATTGGCCGTTGGGCAGGTTAACCCCGTCCTCCCCGTTGTCCTCCATGCAGTAGGTGTTGAGGATGTCCTCCAGCTGGCGGCTCAGCTCCTCAGCCATGTCACACTGAGACGACACCCCCTCCTCTATAGTGGAGACCGGGAGGGGTACAGGGTCTGGTACAGTGGAGACCGGGAGGGGTACAGGGTCTGGTACAGTGGAGACCGGGAGGGGTACAGGGTCTGGTACAGTGGAGACCGGGAGGGGTACAGGGTCTGGTACAGTGGAGACTGGTACAGGGTCTGCTACAGTGGAGACTGGTACAGGGTCTGCTACAGTGGAGACTGGTACAGGGTCTGCTACAGTGGAGACTGGTACAGGGTCTGCTACAGTGGAGACTGGTACAGGGTCTGCTACAGTGGAGACTGGTACAGGGTCTGCTACAGGTGGGACGGCTGCAGACTCTGCTGTGTTGGAAACGACAGCCACTAGACAGGGGACGGAGAGAAAGATGTAAAAAAAATAAAATAAATAACAGCAATAACAATTACTTATTGGACTTTGAAGTATGTAAGAACAACAAGGGGGACATAAAAATGAATTATAATAACAAAGCAAACAAACAAGCAAAGAAAGAACCCACAAAGCTACACTGCAAGCTACACACACTTATGGGCCTAATCATATAATTCCATATATAATCCCTAATCATATAATTCCATATATAATCCCTAATCATATAATTCCATATATAATCCCTAATCATATAATTCCATATATAATCCCTAATCATATAATTCCATATATAATCCCTAATCATATAATTCCATATATAATCCCTAATCATATAATTCCATATATAATCCCTAATCACATAATTCCATATATAATCCCTAATCACATAATTCCATATATAATCCCTAATCATTTTTTAAAAAAGGAACTCAGTTGGTCTAATAGTAAAGATGTGTCAATTAACTTTTAAAATAAATTATTTTATTGTGCCATGAAACACAACTAGCTAGACATTTTTCAGCCTGGCTACCTGCACACATTCATCCTGTATCCATAGAACTGCACACATTCATCCTGTATCCATAGAACTGCACTGCACACATTCATCCTGTATCCATAGAACTGCACTGCACACATTCATCCTGTATCCATAGAACTGCACTGCACACATTCATCCTGTATCCATAGAACTGCACTGCACACATTCATCCTGTATCCATAGAACTGCACTCCATTGATGAATGGAAAAAGACACTGTTACAATGAATGACATTCAGTGACTGTCAAATAGGCCCCACAGAATAGACGAGTCCACTGCTGTCCGCACGCGTCTCAAACACACATCTACGCAGCCAGTAATGACGTTTTCATTTTTGCGATAGGCTCGCGTTTTTCCCCGGTACGGCATCCCCTTACCATTTCTTTCACCTCAGTAGTAATTTCCATGTAAAAGTTTGTTGAAAAATGTGCTTTACACTAGCTAGGGTGTACTGGCTGTATGGAAGCCTTCACATATCAATGTCACAATGTATAGCTAGCTATGTTGTTGCCATAGTTGTGATACCCTGCGGTCGTAACGGTCCTGCCTATGTGGACGTAGAAATTCAGTGTCATGAGTGTTGTTGAAGGTTCCCAGCTGAGTTGAGAGCTGGAGGAGGTATGCTCATTATTTGAATAGTACCAGACTTGACTTTGTGGATAGGAGCAGTGATATCTATTCAACGCTAGAGAGAAAAAGATCCAGCACAGTCTCAAGAAGTCCACTGTAAAATGACTGCATTTGACTAGTGCCATTATGCCGCGTTCAACATGCTAGTTGAAACTCTGACATTGCCTTCTGGTTGTAGTTATACACACGCCGCGTTCAACCAGTTAGCAGGTCAAAAAAAAATCCCAGAGTTACCTTGTTCTGACTAGACTAGCACATGAACGTGGCCATTTGGTTGTCACTGATGTGATGGTGTAACACACAGCGCTAACTTTACCTGCGCTTTCAGCACCATCAGCTTGTGAAGGCATGTCCTGCTCTTGCTCTTTTGGGCTACTGGTCTCTGTAACCTTGCTTGCCTCCATCTCTCCCGTGCCAGGTGCTGCATCACTGCCCTGCGTGGACGACTCTTGTGTGTCCTGTTTCTTCATGATGAAACGCCCGAAACAGATATCCAAATTGTTCGAGTACTGTGTTTGTATAGGGGAAAAGTCGAACTGTGGCGTGAGTTACAGAACCGAATACGTTAAGTGTTGGCTAACGATCATAACACGTACCCGTGCTTGAGAAAAGCAAGAAATTAAACTGCCAAACGTCAACGGGGATGTGTTAGTGTCGTCTAAACCCATTAGTTAGCGGACTAAACTCAACTGTATTGGTGAACTCAGTCATTCACCAAGGAGTGGAGTTTAGTTGGAAATCAAGACCGTGCACCTTACCAGAAAATGTGTTGAAACATTTTACATAAGCAATATTACATGCATCTGAAATGGCGAACAGCAGCAAGCAAGCAAAGCAACGAAAAAATAAAATGTGGTATGCTAACGAAGTGAAATTGCAACTCGGCCAAAGTGTAGCTAACTACACGAATAGTTGACATATTGGACAGTCTACTTAATAATCTTTGTCTAGCAAGTGAAACAAGACCTCTTCTCTTAGCAACCAAATACATCACTGGGTTTCACTTTAAACAGACATTCGCAACGTTGAGATAAACGTTAGTTAGCAAGCTAACTTAGAAAGCTAAATGCTATCTTAGCTCTACGCTATGGAACACCCCAAAAAAAGACGACACTTCAACATATCGAAACAGTCATTATACATACTTGGAAAAATATTTAGGTACTTTATTAGAACATAAAAATGACTTGATTACCTTCTTGATCCAACTCAATAAACACACTCCGGCGTTGCCTGCTGCCAACCGATACAGGAAATACGCAATGAACCACGGAAGTACGTAACTGACAATCTTGTGGAAAATGTAGTTCAAACCCTCAACTCAGAACTACAAAAACGTTCATTCAACGATTCTACATCTTACACATGCCGCAGCAAAAGTACGTTTACGTTTTCGTATCTTTTAGTCATTCAAAACTTGTTAAAAAAAAATGGAAAAACAGGAGAAAAAGGGTTGCAACATTTTATTTCTCGGGGATTTGTTTTGTACAGTTTCCACTGGACAAGTTTATTTTTTTTATACATTTCTAATATTTGTTAATGCATTTGTTTTTGTTTTGTTTCCGTGTTCATGTTTGTGTGTCATGTTCAGTTGAAGTGTATCAGTCACTCATTCATACCGTCGGTAATGTCAAGTCACAGTATAATATGGGTTATCATAAGCAAAAAAAAAGAAAAAAAAATATTTGTTTTGTAAATAAATACATTGAAAGAGAGCGAAATGAGAGGACCAGAGAATACATCAGGACTGGTCAGTTATGACATATGAAAAAAAACACTTTATAAACATGTAGCATTGTAAACAATTATAGCCTAGATAGCATAATTTTTTTGACAAAGCCAAGCACTAAGGCGTGGCTTGGGATTTTCAAACACCTTTGTCTCAGTTATACACATTTACACAATCTAGGCCAGAAGACAAAAAAAATCCCATTTCAAAATGTATCTTAATTATATATATTTTTCAAACCAATGCCTAGGAGTTGTTCCTGACCAAAGGGCCTGACAGGGAAACAGACAATAGAGCAAATGGCACCCTATTCCCTATGTGGTTCGCCCTTTTTGACCAGGACCTAATAGGTCTCTGGTCAAAAGTAGTGCACTATATAGGGTATATAAGTGCCCATTTGGGACACAGACAGTTTATCCTTGTCATTTGGTCAAGGGGAAAAACTCCCATCCCTTTACTATGCCTTAAAAAGAATTTCAGCAGTCATTAAAAAATATGGATGATTCCTCCAGCTAATGTACATATTTCCAGGGGCACTGTACAATGGCGACCCTGGCCGTGACTCGAATCCCTGCAGTCACCTCAGTGGGAGTCAGATATGCAACAAACAAAATATATATATATATATATATATATATATATATATATATATATATATATATATATATATTTCCATTACACATTTGTGTGTAAGATAACAAAATATAAGCACCCCCCAAATTATAAATCATACACACAGTTCCACTTGGACACTTGATTATCATTTTTTTAATGTCAATTTCACATTCCTGCATGCCAGATTTGTTCTAGGAAACTGTTGACCAGTCATCTCTGTTGATTGCCCTCTTGAAGAGGGCAAACACCTGAAGAAGAAGTCTTAAGCTCCCTCCCAAAATGCCACTATTCCCTTTATAAAATGTACCACAGTATGACTCATAATGCCTATAAAACATGGTGCCATTTCCCTGTTTGACCACTAATCTTTTTCCCCATCATCCATTTTTCCCAGTTTTTATTTTATTTTTTAGGAACACTTAAAACATGGGTTGTGTTCCGTGTAGGCTGATGTTTTGATAACCTCTCAAATGTCGACCGGACAAGGTGACTTAATATGTTTGCCTGTACTCCCCCCCCCCCCCCACCAAAACGAAATGCTAATTAGCTGCTAATGTGGCTATCATAAAGAACTACAAATACCATGATGACTGACGTATCGAGGCAAAAGTAACAATCTCTGGATTAATTATCTAAGGCTAGCTAAATGGATTAATGAATATAATTAGCTACATTTCTTTAATTAAAAAAAATGTACAATTCTGTGAACTGTCTTGTGCACGTCTTAAATTGACACAATACCTGTTAGCAAAGATGTCAGCTAGAGATGTGGAGAAGCATGCAGGGATTTGTAGTCTTGCATGACGTCTAATTTAAGTATTTTCAATTCTGTGAGTAAAAAAAAAAGAGACCCGAATAATATTGAGTCACCCTGTCCTAGAGAGATCTACACGGTTATCAACATGTCACCCCGGGGTAAAGCCCACACAAAACACAGACCTTATTTTAAGTGTTTCTAAAAATCGCCTATGGGGAAAAATTCAAATGGTTGGAAAAAACCCTGATTAGAATTATTTCCGTTTGACCACTAGGTTTTATGGGTATTATTACACCTCCACTGTGGGGGTATATTGTGCACTATTTTTTGACCAGAACTTCATGGACTCCTGGTCAAAAGTTGTTCATTAAATAGGGAGCACTTCGGGACGCACCTTAAACCTCTTGGGATGGCCGACTTCTGGAGAATATTTATTGCGTTACTTGTTAGGTTGTTCATTCTCAGCCAATAACGTAGCTTCCATTTAGCTTCCCATCTCAAGGCAAGTGTCTCTGAGTCCTTGTGCTAAATCAAGAAATAGCTGAGCGAAGTCTCAGGACAAGTGATTGGTTGTTTTGGTTGATTGACTGGGTCTGGACAGCCAAGAAGATTATGCCACTGAAACATTCTAGAACCATCCATATCCATGTAATGGTATAGCTGCTCAAAATCAAGAAAGAAAAAATCATGTAAAAATAAAATAAAAAACAACTTCGGTGAGTAGTGTCCATTTTGAATTGGCTGTTTAGTTCTTTGTGATAAGATGGGTTTGACTCATTATGTGCAAACATGGTAGTTTAGGTGGAGAAACCCCGGGGCACGTTCAGCAGGAACGCAACATTTTCAAACGTTCAGATAGAAATATTTCTATGTAAAAAAACAAACATGACATGTTAAATATGGAACAACGTTGGCATTTCCATTTGCAACGTTTGGCCACTGAACGTGGCCCTGCATTGGCCTGATACGATAACTGACCTGATAAACAGGGCCGGGAGCTTTTCCAAACCATGTGACCTGACTAGGAAAAACCCAGGGCCCTAATAAATGTGCAGTGCAGTCTTTGCCTCAGGCTAAAATTACACTTGATGGCCCTGCATCTTTCTAACGAACGTCTAGGCTGTCTGTCCCCCAGCTGCAGTGTGAGGTCTGCACAGTGAAATCAACAAATGAATTACACTGTAAAAAAAAAAAAATAAGAAGAAAGAGAGCATCAATATTTAGTTAGACGGATCAGCATGATGGAATAAATTAGTTTTTTTTTGCCGATTTTAAAATGACTGTTCTGACCCAATCCCACAGTGCAAAAGCAGTAGAGAATGCCACTTTCAGAGAAACCACATCATGGAACTATAAAGACGAGGAAAATAGAGCAGCAATGTTTTTTGCACGAAACGTGTGCACATTCAAGGAAATATTAAGAAAATTAAATGAATCAAGTCAAAAGTTATGTAAAATCACCCTCAAGTCTTTAGTTGGTCAGGATTGGCACTTTTGTTTTTCTTCATAAATATAAAATATATTTGTTTATTTTGTGTTTTTATTTTTATTTTACTTTTCTGGAAGTCTGTTGGTAGACTGCACGCAGAAGTCGAGAGAAAAAAACAAAAACAAGGAGAGGACTTCTGATTTTATAAATGCTCCTCCCACTCGTTAGTGACGTAGAGGCAAAAGTTCTTTAGCAAATGTTTTCCAAGATTTATTTAGTCTCAAAATGTCCGTTTGGAACACTTGTTCTGTGGACACCCATTTCCCTTTAGAGGACCAAAGTGCATAGACTCCCTATAATAGCCTATTACTGTTACTTACTGTCCATGTTAGATCAATGACAAGCTTAGTCTCTTACCAACGTCAATACATTTTGCATGTCAACCAAAGGGCAACGTGTCCAAAACCATTGCAGACCATGAAAAAAATCACCATTTTGCAGACCATGAAAAAAATCACCATTTTGCAGACCATGAAAAAAAACCATTTTGCAGACCATGAAAAAACACCATTTTGCAGACCATGAAAAAACACCATTTTGCAGACCATGAAAAAACACCATTTTGCAGACCATGAAAAAAACCACCATTTTGCAGACCATGAAAAAAAACACCATTTTGCAGACCATGAAAAAAATCACCATTTTGCAGATTGAACATAATAACAAGCTATGACATTGTACAAAGTCATGGCCCGCATCCTCACAGGGTTAACCTACCGAGACATCACGTCAGGAAGGACAATATAGCCATAGGGGATGATTTTCTATATAAACATGTGCAATGACTAGGGTCCTCATAGCTAGCATATCAAGTATAATATATATATATATATTATTTTTAAAGATGAGTTACAGATGCCCTTCCAAAAATGAAAGTTTAGGCATTAAGTTTGAAATAGAAACAGCTCTGTAAATTCTGATTTTGTTTACCTCAAACCAGTTTGGTTCTGCTCAACCAGGGGAAACAGTGGATCCACAGAACAAGCTGTGACTGATGAGGACATACAAATTGTACATCTATCGCTTCCTCACACGGTGTCGGTCGGTCAGTCAAACTGTCACCACTAAACTGTTTAGGCTCCACTCAACCCAGAGGCTGATCTGTGATCAGTTTTGCCCCATTAAAATGTTACAGGTCAGGATTTAAAAAGGAGGGCAAGCTGATCCTAGATCTGTGTCTTAAGGGCATATCAATCGAACCATCTTTTCAGTCATGTAGCAGAAAGGAGAAAAGGCTTCCATAATACCTAGGTTGAAGATAACAAAAAAACAGTTAAAAAAGACAACGTAATAATTAACATGCGGAAGCGTTAATAAACAAAAAAATAAACAAATTAGAAAATGACAAAGTGAATGTAAGCAGTTCACCAACAAAGTGGGAAATAAACAATGAATTTCAGCTAACTGCTCAGCAAACAACTTTTATATTTTCATTCTATGAATTCGAAACCTTTTTTATTTCTCTCTCCATCCACTTTATTAGTTGATTTCTCGACCGATGGTCACGTTTTCAATGCTAATCTACCGAATGTGTTTATTTTCCAACTCTCCACATGAAATCACTAGAAATGTTTTTATCCTGTATATTTTTCAACGGAGCATATTACCAGACAGTACACACCCCTGCACTTCCTCAAGAAAAAAAAATGTAAAAAAAAAAAATTTGTAAAAAAATTTGAGATTTTAAAGGATGCTGTGAATGTGATGCATTGTGGGTAGGTGCATTCTTAAAAAAATAATCTCAATAGTGCTGATAAGGAAGTGGCAAAACATTGAGTGAACAATACCGCATTGAAAACCCAATATAGCACAGAAAGAAAACATGCAATTACGTTCCTTCAACAAGGTGGATAATGGAAGTTGATTCTCCTTGCGTAAGCACTCATCCGTGTGAGCTGTGTGCAGTCTGCTGGCGTTGTATGCATGTGTGCATGAAGTGTCTGTGCAAATACATCTTAACTTAATTTCTGTTGCGGTTAGGTTCGTCACGTTCTAAATTAATAAAAAAAAAAAAAAAAACACTTATCCCTTGCCAAACCCTGGTTGTCGTTAGATGCATGACACCTTGTCTGATATAGTGCCTTTACCTCTGGCCAGAGACTCCCTAGGTGGCGAAACGAATGGCCTCTACCTCTGACCAGAGACTCCCTAGGTGGCGAAACGAGTGCACTAAGAGGAACATAGGTGTCATTTAAAATGCACCCTATGAGAAGAATAAGGGGAGCTGTAAACTTTTCTAATGTGACAGTGAATAACAGATATCAATACCCAGTACGTGTGGCCATCACAATGGTACCCAGTACGTGTGGCCATCACAATGGTACCCAGTACGTGTGGCCATCACAATGGTACCCAGTACGTACGGCCATCACAATGATACCCAGTACGTACGGCCATCACAATGATACCCGGTACGATGCAACGCTGAGTGCCTGGACACAGCCCTTAGCCGTGGTATATTGGCCATATACACCACACCTCGGGCTTTATTATAAACTGGTTACCAATGTAATTAGAGCAGTAAAAATACATGTGGAATATCAGACCGTATAAAACGGTTATGACAACATATGGTCGGGTCAATCAGCATTCAGGGCTCGAACCACCTCGTTTATAATAGCAATAAGGCACCTTGGGGGTTTGTGGTATATGGGCAATATAACACGGCTAAGGGCTGTATCCAGGCACTCCGCGTTGCGCCGTGCCTAAGAAAAGACCTTAACCGTGGTATATTGGCCATATACCACAATCCCCTCGGACCGTATTGCTTAAAAATAATATCTTGGTTAAATTTTCTAAGACTTAAATCACTCCCTCTCCCAACAATAATTCCAGGTGTTTGGCAAAAGGATACTGCGTGACTGTAGGGCAATAGGAACACCATGCAAACCCTAGCATACATACACACTGGGGGGACACACACACCAAATCACAGGGCCTAATGCAACTCAGCCAGCACAAACATATCTATTTACACTGGAGCTCTGTTCCAAATGACACCCTATTCCCTATATAGTACACTACTTTAGACCAGGGCCCTATATAGTACACTATTTTAGACCAGGGCCCTATATAGTACACTATTTTAGACCAGGGCCCTATATAGTACACTATTTTAGACCAGGGCCCTATATAGTACACTACTTTAGACCAGGGCCCTATATAGTACACTATTTTAGACCAGGGCCCTATATAGTACACTATTTTAGACCAGGGCCCTATATAGTACACTACTTTAGACCAGGGCCCTATATAGTACACTACTTTAGACCAGGGCCCTATATAGTACACTATTTTAGACCAGGGCCCTATTCCCTATATAGTGCACTAATTTAGACCAGGGCCCTAATCCCTATATAGTGCACTACTTTAGACCAGGACCCTATTCCCTATATAGTGCACTACTTTAGACCAGGGCCCTAATCCCTATATAGTGCACTATTTTAGACCAGGGTCCATAGGGCTTAGCGTGCCATTCAGAACGCATCCCGGGCCCAAAACCCCCCAACCTTCCATGCAGGTGAGTAAACAGGATATCACAGTGAATCTGACATTGATGCCTGATTTTCGTGAAGCTGAGTTACATGTTTTTTTTCTCAGGTTAGTGTAGCCCCTCGCCCCCCCAGCGGTCTGCCGTTTTAATAGCTAGAATCACGTCATAATTCAAATCTATCGTTATTAAGAACACAGCACACAACGAACATTATATCTCTAGCTATATCAACTTCAGATCAAGCTAGCAACCTAGGTTATACGATTCAATATGGACCCCCCCCCCCCCCCCCCCTCCCTCACCTTAAATCCCCTTCCCCATCCCACTCGACGCCCAGAAGTTTTCCTGATTTTACGATTTAGACCCCAACATGTTGCTCCACCCTCGCCATCCCTCCCCAGGTCCAAGAAATCATCTGTCGCAAACAAAAAAAAAAGTTGCTGAAAGTTGTAGGAAATTAAATAGTAGAGAAAGGACCGTCAGTTCTAGAAGGAGAGAACCTTGGGTCAACACTCCAAACCAGAATTCTAGAATTACTAAGAATCCCCAGAATTGTTTTAGTGGAACCCTGTATGTCTGATCAGACAGAAACCAATGTGAATGAGGGTTTGGCCTCTGAGTTCTATTGCTAACAGTAGGTAAGGAAGTCTTCAGTCTGGGGACACTAGTCTTCAGGTGGTACACGGAGATGTGCTTCAGAACAGGCCGGGGGGGGGGGGGGGGACAGGGCTGACAAAAGCTAAATGAGGGGAAAGGATAAATAAGTGAAATAACACTCATCACTCGAGGTCAGATTTGACCCCCCACATCCTAAAGGTCATCCCAACGGGCTGACGGGGAGCAGTAAAATCCACAACAAGCCACTGCTACTGTCAGAAGAAAATCAGGACTATCAACAGTACTGGCGGTATTTCTCAATGTATCTACGCATTTCAAACCTGCCCTGGTGTGTGATCACCGCCCTGGTGTGTGATCACGGCCCTGGTGTGTGATCACGGCCCTGGTGTGTGATCACCGCCCTGGTGTGTGATCACGGCCCTGGTGTGTGATCACGGCCCTGGTGTGTGATCACCGCCCTGGTGTGTGATCACGGCCCTGGTGTGTGATCACGGCCCTGGTGTGTGATCACGGCCCTGGTGTGTGATCACCGATAAGGAAGAGCTGTGTTTTAAATCATCAGGTCATGTGGTGCGAGTTCAGCTCTCCGATTGGCTCCTCAGCCGAGGCGTGGTGTTCTGTTAGAAGTGTCTGATCTGTTTGGGTAGGTTGCGACACGCTCACGGGGATTGGGTAATATAGGTTGGATAAAGCCTTCCATGGGATAGGAGGCAGAGGACAACGTTCTATCTTCCACAGTTGAGCCTGGAAGGTCACAGTGGACAAAGGATAGGGCACCGGAGACCCTGCATCAGTAGAGGTTGGGGTAGCAGAGCTAGCCACGGGCTGGGGCATATAGGTGGTGGTTGGAGGGACACAGGAACCCTAATTTACCTCAAAACCCTCCATTGGTAGGGGATATGGGGGAAGAAGTCAACCGAAAGCCTTCCAATGGGATCCATGGGTAAATGAGTGATGTTTGGATGAACCAAAGGGAAGGGAGGGCATTATAGCTGGAAGCCCTCCATGGGTGCTTCCTGCTGGGGGAAGAGGAACTGCTGGTTGACCTGGTCTACCTGAGGAGCCAGGTTCTGGTCCTCCTCCTCCACTCCAAAGTAGTGCTCTATCAGATCAAAGGCCTTCTGGTAGATCTCTTGGTTCTCATGGCTCTGAAGGAACTCGATTTTATCCAGACCTGGAGATGGAGAGTTTATTTATTCATACACCACGGTAGATTATGCAATTGTATGTATGCGGAAGTGCGTTTGTGTACTGTACGAACCTGTCTGTCTGTCTGTCTGTCTGTCTGTCTGTCTGTCTGTCTGTCTGTCTGTCTGTCTGTCTGTCTGTCTGTCTGTCTGTCTGTCTGTCTGTCTGTCTGTCTGTCTGTCTGTCTGTCTGTCTGTCTGTCTGTCTGTCTGTCTGTCTGTCTGTCTGTCTGTCTGTCTGTCTGTCTGTCTGTCTGTCTGTCTGTCTGTCTGTCTGTCTGTCTGTCTGTCTGTCTGTCTGTCTGTCTGTCTGTCTGTCTGTCTGTCTGTCTGTCTGTCTGTCTGTCTGTCTGTCTGTCTGTCTGTCTGTCTGTCTGTCTGTCTGTCTGTCTGTCTGTCTGTCTGTCTGTCTGTCTGTCTGTCTGTCTGTCTGTCTGTCTGTCTGTCTGTCTGTCTGTCTGTCTGTCTGTCTGTCTGTCTGTCACGTGTCTATACTGTCTGAATGTGTTTGTATACATGTACCTCAGAACAGTAGCAGTTGTTGGTATTATACAGTGCATTTCAGCAAGTATTCAGACCCCTTGACCTTTTCCACATGTTGTATACATCTACACACAACGCCCCATAATGACAAAGCGAAACACATGTTTTTCGATTAACCCCCTCAGAAATACCATAAGTATTCAGACCCTTTGCTATGAGAGTCAAATTGAGCTCAGGTCCATCCTGTTTCCATTGATCATCCTTGAGATGTTTCTACAACTTGATTGGAGTCCACCTGTGGTAAATTCAATTGATTGGACATGATTTGGAAAGGCACACACCTGTCTATATAATGTCCCACAGTTGACAGTGCATGTCAGAGCAAAAACCAAGACATGAGGTTGAAGGAATTGTCCGTAGAGCTCCGAGACAGGATTGTGTCGAGGCACAGATCTGAGGAAGGTTACCAAAACATTTCTGCAGCATCGAAGGTCCCCAAGAACACAGTGGCCTCCATCATTCTTAAATGGAAGCCACCAATTATCTTCATAGAGCTGGCCTCCCGGCCAAACTGACCAATAAGGGTTGAAGGGCCTTGGTCAGGGAGGTGAAGAACCCGATGATCACTGACAGAGCTCCATAGTTCCTCTGTGGAGATGGGAGAACATTCCAGAAGGACAACCATCTCTGCAGCACTCCACCAGACCTTTGTTAGAGTAGCCAGATGGAAGCCACTACTCAGTAAAAGGCATATGACAGCCCACTTGGAGTTTGCCAAAAGGCACCTAAAGGACTCTGAGCATTAGAAACAAGATTCTCTGGTCTGATGAAACCAAGATTGAACTCTTTGTCCTGAATGACAAGCGTCACATCTGGAGGAAACTTGGCACCATCCCTACGGTGAAGCATGGTGGTGGCAGCATCATGCTGTGGCGATGTTCTTCAGCGGCAAGGACTGGGAGACTAGTCAGGATCGAGGGAAAGATGAACCGAGCAAAGTACAGAGAGATCTTTGATGAAAACTTGCTCCAGAACGCTCAGGACCTCAGACTGGGGCGAAGGATCACCTTCCATCAGGACAACGCAGGAGTGGCTTTGGGACAGGTCTCATAATGTCCTTGAGTGGCCCTGCCAGAGCCCGGAATTTAACCCGATCAAACATCTCTGGAGTGACTTGAAAATAGCTGGTGGCAGCATCATGCTGTGGGGATGTTTTTCAGCGGCAGGGACTGGGAGACTAGTCAGGATACAGATCCTGTAAAATACAGATCCTTGATGAAAACCTGCTCCAGAGCACTCAGGACCTCAGACTGGGGTGAAGGTTCACCTTGCAACAGGACAATGACTCTAAGCACAGCCAAGACAATGAAGGAGTGTCTTCAGGACAAGTATCTGAATGTCCTTGAGTGGCCCAGCCAGAGACTTGAACCCGATCGAACATCTCTTGAGAGACCTGAAAATAGCTGTGCAGCGACGATCCCCATCCAACCCGACAGAGCTTGAGGGAATCTGCAGAGAAGACTGGGAGAAACTCCCCAAATACAAGTGTGCCAAGCTTGTGGGGTCATACCCAAGAAGACTCAAGGCTGTAATCACTGCCAAAGGTGCTTCAACAAAGTACTGAGTAAAGGGTCTGAATACTTACGTAACTGTGATATTTATGGGGTATTGTCATTATGGGATATTGTTTGTAGATTTAAGTGGTATGAATACTTTCCAAATGTACGTACTACAGTGAGGTGGGAAAAGTATTTGATCCTCTGCTGATTTTGTACGTTTGCCCACTGACAAAGAAATGATCAGCCTATAATTTTAATGGAAGGTTTATTTGAACAGTGAGAGACAGAATAACAAAAAAATCCAGAAAACCGCATGCCAAAATGTTATAAATTGACTTGCATTTTTTAATGAGGGAAATAAGTATTTGACCCCTCTGCAAAACATGACTTTGTGCTTTGTGGCAAAACCCTTGTTGGCAATCACAGAGGTCAGACGTTTCTCGTAGTTGGCCACCAGGTTTGCACACGTCTCAGGAAGGATTTTGTCCCACTCCTCTTTGCAGATCTTCTCCAAGTCATTAAGGTTTCGAGGCTGACATTTGGCAACTCAAACCTTCAGCTCCCTCCATAGATTTTCTATGGGATTAAGGTCTGGAGACTGGCTAGGCCACTCCAGGACCTTAATGTGCTTCTTCTTGAGCCACTCCTTTGTTGCCTCGGCCGTGGGTTTTGGGTCATTGTCATGCTGGAATACCCATACACAACCCATTTTCAATGCCCTGGCTGAGGGAAGGAGGTTCTCACCCAAGATTTGACGGTACATGGCCCCGTCAATCGTCCCTTTGATGCGGTGAAGTTGTCCTGTCCCCTTAACAGACAAACACCCCCAAAGCATAATGTTTCCACCTCCATGTTTGACGGTGGGGATGGTGTTCTTGGGGGTCATAGGCAGCAGTCCTCCTCCTCCAAACACGGCGAGTTGAATTGATGCTAAAGAGCTCCATTTTGGTCTCATCTGACCACAACACTTTCACCCAGTTGTCCTCTGAATCATTCAGATGTTCATTGGCAAACTTCCGACGGGCATGTATATGTGCTTTCTTGAGCAGGGGGACCTTGCGGGCGCTGCAGGATTTCAGTCCTTCACGGAGTAGTGTGTTACCAATTGTTTTCTTGGTGACTATGATCCCAGCTGCCTTGAGATCATTGACAAGATCCTCACGTGTAGTTCTGGGCTGATTCCTCACCGTTCTCATGATCATTGCAACTCCACGAGGTGAGATCTTGCATGGAGCCCCAGGCCGAGGGAGATTGACAGTTCTTGTGTTTCTTCCATTTGCGAATAATCGCACCAACTGTTGTCACCTCACCAAGCTGCTTGGCGATGGTCTTGTAGCCCATTCCAGCCTTGTGTAGGTCTACAATCTTGTCCCCGACATCCTTGGAGAGCCCTTTGGTCTTGGCCATGGTGGAGAGTTTGGAATCTGATTGATTGATTGCTTCTGTGGACAGGTGTCTTTTATACAGGTAACAAACTGAGATTAGGAGCACTCCCTTTAAGAGTGTGCTCCTAATCTCAGCTCGTTACCTGTATAAAAGACACCTGGGAGCCAGAAATCTTTCTGTTTGAGAGGGGGTCAAATACAAATTAATTTATAACATTTTTAACATGTATTTTTGTTGTTGTTATTCTGTCTCTCACTGTTCAAATAAACCTAACATTAAAATTATAGACTGATCATTTCTTTGTCAGTGGGCAAACATACAAAATCAGCAGGGGGTCAAATACTTTTCCCCTCACTGTATAGGCCTCAGAGAGCGCAGTAGGGGTTGATGTGTGTATGTACATACTAAAGGCCTCCTCTGAGAGAGCAGTAGGGGTTGATGTGTGTATGTACATACTAAAGGCCTCCTCTATGAGAGAGCAGTAGGGGTTGATGTGTGTATGTACCATAGGCCTCCTCTATGAGAGAGCAGTAGGGGTTGATGTGTGTATGTACGTACCATAGGCCTCCTCTATGAGAGAGCAGTAGGGGTTGATGTGTGTATGTACGTACCATAGGCCTCCTCTATGAGAGAGCAGTAGGGGTTGATGTGTGTATGTACGTACCATACGCCTCCTCTATGAGAGAGCAGTAGGGGTTGATGCCAGTACCACTGGGTCCTGCATCCTGCTTGGCCTCTTGGTCTCCCAGTCTCAGAATGTTCTCCAGACCGTTCAGAGACACCTGGACTATCTTACTGTCCATCACGGTCAACAAGTCACACAGAGGCTTGATACAGCCCAGGTTCACCAGGTACCTAGAGAGAGACAGAGAGAGACACAGAGAGAGACAGAGACAGAGAGAGAGAGAGAGAGAGAGAGAGAGAGAGAGAGAGAGAGAGAGAGAGAGAGAGAGAGAGACACAGAGAGAGAGACAGAGAGAGACAGAGAGAGATCAGAGAATTAAAGATGGAGAAAAAGGGAGAGACAGGAAGAGATTGTGTCGGACCTGAGCCCTGACAGTAAATCTCAGAAAGACAAAAAATAATGGTGTTCCAAAAAAAGGTCCAGTTACCCGGACAACGAATAAACAAATTCCATCTAGACACCGTTGCCCTAGAGTACACAAACAACTATACACACCTCGGCCTAAACATCACCACCACAAAGCTCTGAGAGACAAGGCAAGGGCCTTCTAATCCGTCAATTCAAATACAATTTCTTTGGAATTTGAATGTAATGTTTACTGTTCATATTTATAAAAACAAATGTAGCCCCTTTTACTCCCCAATTTCATGATTATGATCTTGTCTCATTGCTGCAACTCCCCTACAGGCTCGGGAGAGCCAAACCGTGCTTTTTAACACCTGCTCGCTTGACCCGGAAACCAGCTACACCAATGTGTTGGATGAAACTCCAGCAGGTATATTTCACTGGTCATCTCCAAAGCCAACAACTCCTTTGGCCGCCTTTCCTTCCAGTTCTCTGCTGCCAATGACTGGAACAAATTGCCAAAAATCACTGAAGCTGGAGACTCATATCTCCCTCAATTGGGTTAAGAACCAGCTGTCAGAGCAGCTCACAGATCACTGCACCTGTACATAGCCCATCTGTAAAACAGCCCATCTAACTACCTCATCCCCATATAGCTATTATTTTGTGTTGCTCTTTTGCACCCCAGTATCTCTACTTGCATATCATCATCTGCACATCTTACAGTGTTAACGCTAAATTGTAATTATTTCACCTCCATGGCCTATTTATTGCCTTTTACCTCCCTAATCTTCTACATTTGCACATAGATTTTTCTATTGTGTTATTGACCGTACGTTTGTTAAAACCTCTTAAGTCCACCCCCTCCTTTTTCGAACATTCTGTTAAAAATCGCGCAACATTTCAGCGTCCTGCTACTCATGCCAGGAATATAGTATATGCATATGATTAGTATGTGTGGATAGAAAACACTCTGAAGTTTCTAAAACTGGTTAAATCACGGCTGTGACTATAACAGAGCGTGTTTCATCGAAAAGCACAAGAAAAACTGGTCACTGAAAAATGGAAATAATATCCATGCGCCACTTGCATGTATTGTTTAAAGGACACCAAATTTAATATGGACACGGATGCAATTCCTACAGCTTCCACACGATGTCGCCAAAAACATCATTTTCATTGACAAAAATCCTTTGAGTCATGACCAATAGATCCTTCATTCCATCCAGCCTACAACAATCGATTTTGGAAGAGAGAAAAATGGACATTGTTTTCTTGAGTAGCTGCTATTGAATACAGATCGCCCAGTGATCAATTTGATCGCTTATTAACGTTTACAAATACCTAAAGTTGGGTTACAAAAGTAGGTTGAAGTGTTTTGTCAAAGAATATAGGCAACTTATATAATTTTAAAAAATGACGTTGCGTGTTGGAAGAGAGCTTTTTTCCTGAACCAGACAGGCTATACAAATGGATATTTTGGGCATACATGGACGGATTTAAATCGGGAAAAATACCCAATTGTGATGTTTATGGAACATATAGGAGTGCCAACAAAGAATATCAAAGGTAATGAATGTTTTATATTTTATTTCTGCGTTTTTGTGTAGCGCCGGCTACGCCAATTCTTTTGTTTACGTCCCCTTCAGGCAAGCTGGGGTGTTGCATGCTATCAGATAATAGCTTCTCATGCTTTTGCCGAAAAGCATTTTAAAATCTGACTTGTTGGCTAGATTCACAACGAGTGTAGCTTTAATTCAATACCCTGCATGTGTGTTTTAATGAACGTTTGAGTTTTAACGAGTACATTTAGCATTTAGCGTAGCGCATTTGCATTTCCAGGTGCCTAGTTGAGATGTCTGCGTCTCAAGTAGGATCAAGAGGTTAATGTGTAACTCTGTGTTGTTGTTTTTGTCGCACTGCTTTGCTTTATCTTGGCCAGGTCTCAGTTGTAAATGAGAACTCGTTCTCAACTGGCCTACCTGGTTAAATAAAGGTGAAATAAAATAAATAAAACACTGCTCAACTGACAACCGAAGTCAGCCTGCAGGTGCCCGAACCCACCACAAGGAGTCGCTAGAGCGCGATGAGCCAAGCCCCCCTCGGCCAAACCCTACCCTAACAACACTGGAGCGTCCCCTCCCCCTCTAATCCTGTCCTGGTGAGGAGCGTCCCCTCCCCCTCTAATCCTGTCCTGGTGAGGAGCGTCCCCTCCCCCTCTAATCGTGTCCTGGTGAGGAGCGTCCCCTCCCCCTCTAATCGTGTCCTGGTGAGGAGCGTCCCCTCCCCCTCTAATCCTGTCCTGGTGAGGAGCGTCCCCTCCCCCTCTAATCCTGTCCTGGTGAGGAGCGTCCCCTCCCCCTCTAATCCTGTCCTGGTGAGGAGCGTCCCCTCCCTCTCTAATCCTGTCCTGGTGAGGAGCGTCCCCTCCCCCTCTAATCCTGTCCTGGTGAGGAGCGTCCCACCCCCCTCTAATCCTGTCCTGGTGAGGACCGTCCCCACCCCCCTCTAATCCTGTCCTGGTGAGGAGCGTCCCCACCCCCTCTAATCCTGTCCTGGTGAGGAGCGTCCCCTCCCCCTCTAATCCTGTCCTGGTGAGGAGCGTCCCCCTCCCCCTCTAATCCTGTCCTGGTGAGGAGCGTCCCCTCCCCCTCTAATCCTGTCCTGGTGAGGAGCGTTCCCCCCCCCCCCTCTAATCCTGTCCTGGTGAGGAGCGTCCCCTCCCTCTCTAATCCTGTCCTGGTGAGGAGCGTCCCCTCCCCCTCTAATCGTGTCCTGGTGAGGAGCGTCCCCTCCCCCTCTAATCGTGTCCTGGTGAGGAGCGTCCCCTCCCTCTCTAATCCTGTCCTGGTGAGGAGCGTCCCCTCCCCCTCTAATCCTGTCCTGGTGAGGAGCGTCCCCTCCCTCTCTAATCCTGTCCTGGTGAGGAGCGTCCCCTCCCTCTCTAATCCTGTCCTGGTGAGGAGCGTCCCCACCCCCTCTAATCCTGTCCTGGTGAGGAGCGTCCCCACCCCCTCTAATCCTGTCCTGGTGAGGAGCGTCCCCTCCCCCTCTAATCCTGTCCTGGTGAGGAGCGTCCCCTCCCCCTCTAATCCTGTCCTGGTGAGGAGCGTCCCCCTCCCCCTCTAATCCTGTCCTGGTGAGGAGCGTCCCCCTCCCCCTCTAATCCTGTTCGGGTGAGGTGGGCGTGGCTTTATTACCCGATCTATTCTGGTGAGGTGGGCGTGGCTTTATTACCCGCTCTATTCTGGTGAGGTGGGCGTGGCTTTATTACCCGATCTGTCCTGGTGAGGTGGGCGTGGCTTTATTACCCGATCTGTCCTGGTGAGGTGGGCGTGGCTTTATTACCCGATCTGTTCTGGTGAGGTGGGCGTGGCTTCATTACCTGATCTGTTCTGGTGAGGTGGGCGTGGCTTTATTACCTGATCTGTTCTGGTGAGGTGGGCGTGGCTTCATTACCTGATCTGTTCTGGTGAGGTGGGCGTGGCTTTATTACCTGATCTGTTCTGGTGTTCCTCCAGAGGTGGCGTTAGTAATGGCCCAGGCTGCTTCCTTCCTGGTTCTGAACTCTGCCTTCTGCAGGATGTCGATCAGCACAGGGAAGATATTGGCGTCGATCACCGTCTTAGGAGAGGAGAAACAAGAGGAAGTGAAAACGGTTGAGTGGAGACAGAGATGCCCGCAACCTAAACGGGAGAGAGGCAACACAAGCCCTTTATGCAGACCGAAGACTGAGACAAGACCCAGATCCTGAAGACCTCTTTGGACCTGTGTAGTGTCTGTACTGTATCAGTCTGTGTTACGTATCTGTAACTGTAGAGAAGGTATCTGGACCTCACCTGTATCTGAGCCCTGTTGCCAGGGGTGATGTTTGTCTGTGTATAAAGTCTGGACCTCACCTGTATCTGAGCCCTGTTGCCAGGGGTGATGTTTGTCTGTGTATAAAGTCTGGACCTCACCTGTATCTAAGCCCTGTTGCCAGGGGTGATGTATAAAGTCTGGACCTCACCTGTATCTGAGCCCTGTTGCCAGGGGTGATGTTTGTCTGTGTATAAAGTCTGGACCTCACCTGTATCTGAGCCCTGTTGCCAGCGGTGATGTATAAAGTCTGGACCTCACCTGTATCTGAGCCCTGTTGCCAGGGGTGATGTTTGTCTGTGTATAAAGTCTGGACCTCACCTGTATCTAAGCCCTGTTGCCAGGGGTGATGTATAAAGTCTGGACCTCACCTGTATCTGAGCCCTGTTGCCAGGGGTGATGTTTGTATGTGTATAAAGTCTGGACCTCACCTGTATCTGAGCCCTGTTGCCAGCGGTGATGTTTGTATGTGTATAAAGTCTGGACCTCACCTGTATCTGAGCCCTGTTGCCAGCGGTGATGTATAAAGTCTGGACCTCACCTGTATCTGAGCCCTGTTGCCAGCGGTGATGTATAAAGTCTGGACCTCACCTGTACCTGAGCCCTGTTGCCAGCGGTGATGTATAAAGTCTGGACCTCACCTGTATCTGAGCCCTGTTGCCAGCGGTGATGTTTGTATGTGTATAAAGTCTGGACCTCACCTGTATCTAAGCCAGGGGTGATGTTTGTATGTGTATAAAGTCTGGACCTCACCTGTATCTAAGCCCTGTTGCCAGGGGTGATGTTTGTATGTGTATAAAGTCTGGACCTCACCTGTATCTGAGCCCTGTTGCCAGCGGTGATGTATAAAGTCTGGACCTCACCTGTATCTGAGCCCTGTTGCCAGCGGTGATGTATAAAGTCTGGACCTCACCTGTATCTGAGCCCTGTTGCCAGGGGTGATGTTTGTCTGTGTATAAAGTCTGGACCTCACCTGTATCTAAGCCCTGTTGCCAGGGGTGATGTTTGTATGTGTATAAAGTCTGGACCTCACCTGTATCTGAGCCCTGTTGCCAGCGGTGATGTATAAAGTCTGGACCTCACCTGTATCTGAGCCCTGTTGCCAGCGGTGATGTTTGTCTGTGTATAAAGTCTGGACCTCACCTGTATCTGAGCCCTGTTGCCAGGGGTGATGTTTGTCTGTGTATAAAGTCTGGACCTCACCTGTATCTAAGCCCTGTTGCCAGGGGTGATGTTTGTCTGTGTATAAAGTCTGGACCTCACCTGTATCTGAGCCCTGTTGCCAGGGGTGATGTTTGTCTGTGTATAAAGTCTGGACCTCACCTGTATCTAAGCCCTGTTGCCAGGGGTGATGTTTGTATGTGTATAAAGTCTGGACCTCACCTGTATCTGAGCCCTGTTGCCAGGGGTGATGTTTGTATGTGTATAAAGTCTGGACCTCACCTGTATCTGAGCCCTGTTGCAGGGGGTGATGTTTGTCTGTGTATAAAGTCTGGACCTCACCTGTATCTAAGCCAGCGGTGATGTATAAAGTCTGGACCTCACCTGTATCTGAGCCCTGTTGCCAGGGGTGATGTTTGTATGTGTATAAAGTCTGGACCTCACCTGTATCTAAGCCCTGTTGCCAGGGGTGATGCTTGTATGTGTATAAAGTCTGGACCTCACCTGTATCTGAGCCCTGTTGCCAGGGGTGATGTTTGTCTGTGTATAAAGTCTGGACCTCACCTGTATCTAAGCCCTGTTGCCAGGGGTGATGTATAAAGTCTGGACCTCACCTGTATCTGAGCCCTGTTGCCAGGGGTGATGTTTGTCTGTGTCTAAAGTCTGGACCTCACCTGTATCTAAGCCCTGTTGCCAGGGGTGATGTTTGTATGTGTATAAAGTCTGGACCTCACCTGTATCTAAGCCCTGTTGCCAGGGGTGATGTTTGTATGTGTATAAAGTCTGGACCTCACCTGTATCTAAGCCCTGTTGCCAGGGGTGATGTTTGTATGTGTATAAAGTCTGGACCTCACCTGTATCTAAGCCCTGTTGCCAGGGGTGATGTTTGTATGTGTATAAAGTCTGGACCTCACCTGTATCTAAGCCAGGGGTGATGTTTGTATGTGTATAAAGTCTGGACCTCACCTGTATCTGAGCCCTGTTGCCAGCGGTGATGTATAAAGTCTGGACCTCACCTGTATCTAAGCCCTGTTGCCAGCGGTGATGTTTGTATGTGTATAAAGTCTGGACCTCACCTGTATCTGAGCCCTGTTGCCAGCGGTGATGTATAAAGTCTGGACCTCACCTGTATCTGAGCCCTGTTGCCAGCGGTGATGTATAAAGTCTGGACCTCACCTGTATCTGAGCCCTGTTGCCAGCGGTGATGTATAAAGTCTGGACCTCACCTGTATCTGAGCCCTGTTGCCAGCGGTGATGTATAAAGTCTGGACCTCACCTGTACCTGAGCCCTGTTGCCAGCGGTGATGTTTGTATGTGTATAAAGTCTGGACCTCACCTGTATCTAAGCCCTGTTGCCAGGGGTGATGTTTGTCTGTGTATAAAGTCTGGACCTCACCTGTATCTAAGCCCTGTTGCCAGGGGTGATGTTTGTCTGTGTATAAAGTCTGGACCTCACCTGTATCTAAGCCCTGTTGCCAGGGGTGATGTTTGTCTGTGTCTAAAGTCTGGACCTCACCTGTATCTAAGCCCTGTTGCCAGGGGTGATGTTTGTATGTGTATAAAGTCTGGACCTCACCTGTATCTAAGCCCTGTTGCCAGGGGTGATGTTTGTATGTGTATAAAGTCTGGACCTCACCTGTATCTGAGCCCTGTTGCCAGCGGTGATGTATAAAGTCTGGACCTCACCTGTATCTGAGCCCTGTTGCCAGCGGTGATGTATAAAGTCTGGACCTCACCTGTATCTGAGCCCTGTTGCCAGCGGTGATGTTTGTATGTGTATAAAGTCTGGACCTCACCTGTATCTGAGCCCTGTTGCCAGCGGTGATGTATAAAGTCTGGACCTCACCTGTATCTGAGCCCTGTTGCCAGCGGTGATGTATAAAGTCTGGACCTCACCTGTATCTGAGCCCTGTTGCCAGCGGTGATGTATAAAGTCTGGACCTCACCTGTACCTGAGCCCTGTTGCCAGCGGTGATGTATAAAGTCTGGACCTCACCTGTACCTGAGCCCTGTTGCCAGCGGTGATGTTTGTATGTGTATAAAGTCTGGACCTCACCTGTATCTAAGCCCTGTTGCCAGGGGTGATGTTTGTCTGTGTATAAAGTCTGGACCTCACCTGTATCTAAGCCCTGTTGCCAGGGGTGATGTTTGTCTGTGTATAAAGTCTGGACCTCACCTGTATCTAAGCCCTGTTGCCAGGGGTGATGTTTGTCTGTGTCTAAAGTCTGGACCTCACCTGTATCTAAGCCCTGTTGCCAGGGGTGATGTTTGTATGTGTATAAAGTCTGGACCTCACCTGTATCTAAGCCCTGTTGCCAGGGGTGATGCTTGTATGTGTATAAAGTCTGGACCTCACCTGTATCTGAGCCCTGTTGCCAGGGGTGATGTTTGTATGTGTATAAAGTCTGGACCTCACCTGTATCTGAGCCCTGTTGCCAGCGGTGATGTATAAAGTCTGGACCTCACCTGTATCTGAGCCCTGTTGCCAGGGGTGATGTTTGTATGTGTATAAAGTCTGGACCTCACCTGTATCTAAGCCCTGTTGCCAGGGGTGATGTTTGTATGTGTATAAAGTCTGGACCTCACCTGTATCTGAGCCCTGTTGCCAGCGGTGATGTATAAAGTCTGGACCTCACCTGTATCTGAGCCCTGTTGCCAGGGGTGATGTTTGTATGTGTATAAAGTCTGGACCTCACCTGTATCTAAGCCCTGTTGCCAGGGGTGATGTTTGTATGTGTATAAAGTCTGGACCTCACCTGTATCTGAGCCCTGTTGCCAGCGGTGATGTATAAAGTCTGGACCTCACCTGTATCTGAGCCCTGTTGCCAGCGGTGATGTTTGTATGTGTATAAAGTCTGGACCTCACCTGTATCTGAGCCCTGTTGCCAGCGGTGATGTATAAAGTCTGGACCTCACCTGTATCTGAGCCCTGTTGCCAGCGGTGATGTTGGAGACGGTCCAGCAGGCTTCTTTCCGGATGGATTCTTTAGGACTACTCAGCAGGTGGAGCAGACAGGGCAGGGCTGAACAGTTCAACACCACCTGGGTCTGGATGTCGTCTCCCGTGACGATGTTCCCCACTGCTCTCAGAGCAGGAGACGCCACCTTGTAGTCCGTGTGCCTGACAGAGGGAACATTCAAAAGTCACTACGCTGAGGCCCCGGAAGTCTGCACGCACAAACACACACACAACTCTACGAGGCGCCTGCAGTAACACACACACTTACATGAGCAGCTCTACGAGGCGCCTGCAGTAACACACACACTTACATGAGCAGCTCTACGAGGCGCCTGCAGTAACACACACACTTACATGAGCAGCTCTACGAGGCGCCTGCAGTAACACACACACTTACATGAGCAGCTCTACGAGGCGCCTGCAGTAACACACACACTTACATGAGCAGCTCTACGAGGCGCCTGCAGTAACACACACACTTACATGAGCAGCTCTACGAGGCGCCTGCAGTAACACACACACTTACATGAGCAGCTCTACGAGGCGCCTGCAGTAACACACACACTTACATGAGCAGCTCTACGAGGCGCCTGCAGTAACACACACACTTACATGAGCAGCTCTACGAGGCGCCTGCAGACGCCGGAGTCGATGACAGCCTGGATCTTCTCGTTGGGTCCGTCAGAGAGGTAAGACAGAGCCCAGCAAGCATCTGCTAACAGATCTGAATCACTGCTGAACAACAGTCTAGACAGGACCTGTAGACAAGGGGACACCTGGGGGGGACAGACAGGGGGACAGTTAGTGTATTCTATCAGAGAGGTAGGACAAACAGGGGGACAGAGGACAGACAGGAGGACACCTGGGGGGGGACAGACGGGGACAGTTAGTGTATTCTATCAGAGAGGTAGGACAAACAGGGGGACAGAGGACAGACAGGAGGACACCTGGGGGGGGACAGACGGGGACAGTTAGTGTATTCTATCAGAGAGGTAGGACAAACAGGGGGACAGAGGACAGACAGGAGGACACCTGGGGGGGGACAGACGGGGACAGTTAGTGTATTCTATCAGAGAGGTAGGACTAGGCCCAGCAGGCGTCTGCTGACAGATCTGAATCACTGCAGACAGGAGGACACCTGGGGGGAAAGCTGGAGTCTACCACGTCGGTCTGCTATGGAATTGCATGACTGTCTCATCCATGGTGGTAGGCCCATCGTTTGTAAAACAGGTTGTTGCATCTACTTTATTTTGTACCCTCTGCCTTTGACAAAAGTGGGCACTGCTTACCATTAGGTCACCATAGGTCACCACAGGGCGGCATCAGCGCTCACCTAAAAAAGCCCATATACCACTGGTTGAGAGAGAATTCGTTATTGTTTTTTTTGTGAGGTTTTATGTGTTGTTTGAGGTGCATCTTGGTCAGTTTAGCACGGAAAATGCTACCCTCATCAATGTTTGGGCCCAATCAGAATGAGAATTAGGTGGCTGCCTAAATCCTGCCTAATGAGCGGGCCGACCACGCCGTCAGTTAACACTATCAACGTTTCCCTTTGGGAATTGTGATCGAATCAATGAAAATATTAGGCAGAGTGCATTGGAATAGGATTCTATTACGCTGAAAGACAACTCAGGCCTGTACTCTACACAGACCGGTGACCCATAACCAATCAGAGCTGCAGTAGCCCTATATGCAAATAGACCATTGCCATATATGGATTTGTGCCATTCTCTGAACTGGACTGTGTTTACAGCATGAGCGGTCGTGAGTAGATGTCCTTGTTTCGAGATCAAAGCGAGAGCTGCATGTAGCCACGAGTGCGCATTCTTTGCTAGTTAGTGAGTTATTAGACCACTTATAGATCATGTGTAGTCAACAATAGGGGAGTGATTGCTTCCTACAAGAACACAAAACATGTACATTTCTAGACATCTTTCAATCAGGTAAAGAGCTTTTTTTAATTATTATGTCTAAGGATTAAAGTGACAGTGTTATTTTTTTGGAGACAGCATACTCAAGTCTAAGTAGGCAATATTATTTTTTCTCTCCAAAAGTCTCATGGAATGTAAGGCCTACATTGAACACTACACATTGGCTGCTGAACGATAGAATGGCTATGTACATGTTATGGCTATGTAAATGTTATGGACCCCCCCCCCCCCATTGGCCTACCATAAAACAACACTCTGGTAGGTCTACGTTATGATCCCAGCCACACTAGTCCACACGGCTGCTGTTAAAACAGTCAATTAAAACGCAGGTACAACCTCCGTGTTCACAGTAAACACACACTGGAAGATGCACAGAATTTTAAACAACGTTCACGTTAGTGCTCAGCAGACCTGAAGTTTGCTGTAAAAACATTGAGGGAACATTTAGGAGAGTAATGGCTTGTTAGGGATATCAGCTGGCTGATCCAATATCACGTGAGACAGCTGTGATGAAGCATTCATTCTGATAGGACAGAGCTGACATCACGCTCTGAACGCTGATAGGACAGAGCTGACATCACGCTCTGAATGCTGATATTCTCATTCTGATAGGACAGAGCTGACATCACGCTCTGAACGCTGATAGGACAGAGCTGACATCACGCTCTGAATGCTGATATTCTCATTCTGATAGGACAGAGCTGACATCACGCTCTGAACGCTGATATTCTCATTCTGATAGGACAGAGCTGACATCACGCTCTGAATGCTGATATTCTCATTCTGATAGGACAGATCTGACATCACGCTCTGAATGCTGATATTCTCATTCTGATAGGACAGAGCTGACATCACGCTCTGAATGCTGATATTCTCATTCTGATAGGACAGAGCTGACATCACGCTCTGAACGCTGATATTCTCATTCTGATAGGACAGAGCTGACATCACGCTCTGAATGCTGATATTCTCATTCTGATAGGACAGAGCTGACATCACACTCTGAATGTGGATATTCTCTTTGTAGAAAGCGTAGGGATGCATTCTGTGCTAAGTCAATGATTTCAATATGAAAAAAACGACACTCTTAACATGCTCTGTCCTCCTCATCTCATTTAGTACAGCTGATAGGGCTCAATACTACGCCCTCTCTGACACTATAACAGCCCATTAAACAGAGTTACTGTGACTAAGGGAAAGGTGACAGTCAAAGGGAAGAGTAGGCTATTGGGACACAGAGACTGATCTCCTCACCCAGGGTGAATCTCAAGTTTTAAAAATGGCTTCCTGTCCCTCTTCTATTAAATGCCAACAGAGAAACAGGGCGGACGAGAGGTATAACACTTTAGACTGCTGAGAGAGTCACACAGGGTGAGAGAAACTCCCGCCTCTTCACATTCCGTCCCCCCTGGTCACATGCTGTCAGTTAGTCACTGGGGCTTTTATGTTCTGGCTGGCTTGAGTCACTAGCAGATTAAACCTTTAGCTAGCTAGCTAGCTAACTAACAGGAGGGAATAACACAGCATTACAGACTAGCTCCATGGAATCCAGACTGAGGCAAATAACACCTCATCTCCTACATAGGGCCCTGGTCACTAGCAGATTAAACCTTTAGCTAGCTAGCTAACTAACAGGAGGGAATAACACAGCATTACAGACTAGCTCCATGGAATCCAGACTGAGGCAAATAACACCTCATCTCCTACATAGGGCCCTGGTCACTAGCAGATTAAACCTTTAGCTAGCTAGCTAGCTAACTAACAGGAGGGAATAACACAGCATTACAGACTAGCTCCTACATAGGGCCCTGGTCACTAGTAGTGCACTATAGGTGTCAAAAGACTGACTTCACCGAGCTAGAGGTTACGGTTTACATTCAGAACTCAATGAGTCCACTGCTTTCAACCACAAGCAGTTTGGAAAGTCTTTACACCAATTATGGAGTTAACCTACTTCTTTAGGCTTAGCTAGCTGTTACCGTTTAGATTGTAGCATACACACAGAGAGAGAGGTAGTGATATTAAGGACACACCAATCAGAGATCAGATTTATATAACACTAATCCTTATCCTATTAGAATGTTCTGACTACACCAACATTCCTTCCTGGCTCCAAACCATTCTACAAATGTGAACTATGTCTGACACCATGCCTATTTTCAGCTGGGGGGGGGGGGGGGGGGTTGGGAATCAGACAACAGAAGCTGTGTTAAAGTAGTGGAGACATATGCAGAGACGATGAAGCAGAGGGTTGCCTTGTCCCTTAACATCCTCCTTCCCTAGCCCCTCGACTCTTTCCTGGTTGGATATATCTAATATAGAGATGGTTTCATTTAGACTTCCATAGGGCTCTTTGGATACATCTAATATAGAGATGGTTTCATTTAGACTTCCATAGGGCTCTTTGGATACATCTAATATAGAGATGGTTTCATTTAGACTTCCATAGGGCTCTTTGGATACATCTAATATAGAGATGGTTTCATTTAGACTTCCATGGGGCTCTTTGGATACATCTAATATAGAGATGGTTTCATTTAGACTTCCATAGGGCTCGTTGGATACATCTAATATAGAGATGGTTTCATTTAGACTTCCATAGGGCTCTTTGGATACATCTAATATAGAGATGGTTTAATTTAGACTTCCATAGGGCTCTTTGGATACATCTAATATAGAGATGGTTTCATTTAGACTTCCATAGGGCTCTTTGGATACATCTAATATAGAGATGGTTTCATTTAGACTTCCATGGGGCTCTTCGGGTACATCTAATATAGAGATGGGGGGGGGGGGGGGGCAGTGGGTGGGATTAGGGTGTTACCTTCTCAAATACAGGTGGGGGGCTCTTCCCCCTGCACAGGTTAGACAGAGCCCACACTGCATTCCTGGTCATGCTCAGTCTGGTGGATTTAGTCAGAAGCCTGGAGAGGAACCAGGGAGAGGAACCATGAGAGTAGTAGTTATCAGAGGACACAGGACCTCCACTCTGATTCCACTGACACATCAACATAAACAGTAGTGTGTGATTGTGTGCGCTCACATTAATAGTGGTGGCAGGATATTACAGTTGAGTACATAGTCTCTGCACACTGCACTGTCCCCTGCTATGTTACCCAACGCCCACACTGCCTGAGAGAGAGGAAAGAGAGGGGGAGAGGGGAGAGGAGAGAGGGGGAGAGGGGAGAGGAGAGAGGGGGAGAGGAGAGAGGAGGAGAGGAGAGAGGAGAGAGGAGAGAGGAGAGAGGAGAGAGGAGGAGAGGAGGGGGGGAGAGGAGAGGGGGAGAGGAGAGAGAGGGAGAGAGAGGGAGAGGAGAGGAGAGAGAGGGAGAGAGGGGGAGAGGAGAGAGAGGGAGAGAGGAGAGAGAGGGAGAGAGGAGAGAGAGGGAGAGAGGGGGAGAGGAGAGAGAGGGGGAGAGGAGAGAGAGGGGGAGAGGAGAGAGAGGGGGAGAGGGGGAGAGGAGAGAGAGGGAGAGAGGGGGAGAGGAGAGAGAGGGAGAGAGGGGGAGAGGAGAGAGTGGGAGAGGAGAGAGTGGGAGAGGAGAGAGTGGGAGAGGAGAGAGTGGGAGAGGAGAGAGTGGGAGAGGAGAGAGTGGGAGAGGAGAGAGTGGGAGAGGAGAGAGTGGGAGAGGAGAGAGTGGGAGAGGAGAGAGTGGGAGAGGAGAGAGTGGGAGAGGAGAGAGGGGGAGAGGAGAGAGGGGGAGAGGAGAGAGGGGGAGAGGAGAGAGGGGGAGAGGAGAGAGGAGGAGAGAAGAGGGGAGAGAGGAGGAGAGAGAAGAGGGGGGAGAAGAGGGGAGAGAGAAGAGGGGAGAGAGAAGAGGGGAGAGAGAAGAGGGGAGAGAGAAGAGGGGAGAGAGAAGAGGGGAGAGAGAAGAGGGGAGAGAGAAGAGGGGAGAGAGAAGAGGGGAGAGAGAAGAGGGGAGAGAGAAGAGGGGAGAGAGAAGAGGGGAGAGAGAAGAGGGGAGAGAGAAGAGGGGAGAGAGAAGAGGGGAGAGGGAGGAGGAGAGAGGAGGAGAGAGAAGAGGGGAGAGAGAGAGGGAGAGAAAGCAGGTTCTGATCGTACTAGTTCCAACACCACAGCTAGGTATGAATTATAGACAGTCTTGTAATAAAACAACTCCATGACTGTCTATATGAACACGGCCTTTACCTGTTCCTGAACATCTTCAAAGTCCGAGTTGAGTAGTTCTATAAAGATGGGGACTGCTCCTGCCTCGATTACTATGTTAGTCTGCATGGATGTACCTGATGCTATGTTGGTCAGGGCCCAGGCTGCCTCAAACTACACACACACACACACACAGGTATCTTTAAGTTTATAGTATTTGTCTGGGTTAACTTTTCTATTTTACCAACACAAACTGTTTCCTAATATTTCCAAGGTCTCACCTGTAATGTGCAGTTGACGCTCATCTTGAGGAACTCTACAAACCTCTCTACAATGCCTGGGGTGTTGATGACCTCGTCAATAGGTGGATTGGGTTCTGGAACACATCAGACAGAATATATGAGTAATGATGTAACATTTAGCACCAAGGACTCAACCTTTATCACCCTAGAAGGAGGTAGCCGAAACAGCAGAGTTAGTGCTGGGCTTGGAGCAGGAGGGACAACAGCCAGATGCCCGCCCGCCCCCCCCTCCAGGAGGGACAACAGCCAGATGCCCGCCCGCCCGCCCGCCCCCCCCCCCCCCCCAGGAGGGACAACAGCCAGATGCCCGCCTGCCCCCCCCTCCAGGAGGGACAACAGCCAGATGCCCGCCCGCCCGCCCCCCCCCCCCCTCCAGGAGGGACAACAGCCCCACCCCCCAGGAGGGACAACAGCCAGATGCCCGCCCGCCCGCCCGCCCCCCCCCCCCCTCCAGGAGGGACAAGAGCCCGGGGTCCCTTGGACAAGGAGTGAAGGGCACGGCTATACACAGAGACGACAGAATATCCTGGTGATATTCAGTGAACAGCCTGGTACCTTTGGACAGTAGTTTCCTGAACGTCTGTGTGGTGGTGAGTTGGAGCTCTGGGTCCTCTGAGAAGAGCATTTCCACCAGGCGTCTAGTTAGGACACCTTCCTCTGTGGCTGTGGAGTCCACATACGAGTCGACCAGTGGACTCTCAAACATGACTCCCTCCTCGTTCAACATGTCAACGTTTCTCCTCTTGAACAGCTGCCAAATACAGGAGAGCAACAGCAGATCAGTTTCCCTCTCTGTGTGTGTGTGTGTGTGTGTATTCTGCCTAGGAAGAGGATAGTAAACTGTGGTAGGTGTTATACAGGTGGGTTAGGTTCTGTACCTCTCCTGTTTAGACACTAGCAGTGGGCTAGGTGTTGTCGGCTAGGTGTTGTCGGCTAGGTGTTGTCGGGGCTAGGTGTTGTCGGGGCTAGGTGTTGTCGGGGCTAGGTGTTAGCTTTTGAAAATGCCCAAAGAGCATTTAACATCCTACAACAGAATCTGTATGATTTTAAAGCTGGTTCTAAATTCAGGCAAAACAAACTGCATGGTATTTTCAAAACGCCAGGCATGTTACTAATCATGTCATTGCTACGTCGGCTGGACATACTATAGAGCAAGTTAAAGTGTGCAAATATTTGGGTGTGTGGGTTGATGACAAGCTGAGCTTCACTGTGCATGTAGAGAACTGGATAAGGAAGCTCAAACTGAGAATAGTTTTTATTATCGGCATAAGGCTTGTTTTTCTCTGGAGGCCAGAAAGGAGCTGGTATGATGTACATTACTGCCGGTTTTACAGATGTTATCTATATATGCAGGCCTCAGCCACTACCCTGAGAGCACTTGATTCAGAGTATCATGCAGCCCCTCAGGTTCATTACAAATCAGAAACACATCATTGGGATCTCTCCAGCGCTGTTGGCTGGTCGTCATTTGACCTTGCGTAGGCTTAAACACTGGTACACACTGATTTATAAGGTCATGTTGTAGGCTTAAACACTGGTATACACTGATTTATAAGGTCATGTTGTAGGCTTAAACACTGGTATACACTGATTTATAAGGTCATGTTGTAGGCTTAAACACTGGTACACACTGATTTATAAGGTCATGTTGTAGGCTTAAACACTGGTGTACACTAACAACTAAGTTGTTTTGTCTGAAAACGTTGTTCCCCCTGCTGCTATTGGACCAGGTCTCTCTTGGAAATGAGATGTTATCTCAATGAGAAAAAACCTGGATAAATAAAGATTAAAAACATGTTTTTAAAAAGGTGTTATACAGGTGGGTTAGGTTCTGTACCTCTCCTGTTTAGACACTAGCAGTGAGCTAGGTGTTCTAGGCTAGGTGTTATACAGGTGGGTTAGGTTCTGTACCTCTCCTGTTTAGGGGGGGTTATGTTGTGTACCTGTTGTTCTCGTTTCTGCTTCCTCAGCTGGACACCCTCCTCCTCTCTCCTGCGTCTCATCTCCTCCACATTCAGGGCTTTGTTCTTGTAGCTGTTCATCCTGTGGTTATCCTTCGCTGGACTGGCTGACGGCTCTGAAGCGCGTGCACACACACACACACACGTTAGATCATCTTTATAACAATAAGTCCAACTAATCCGATCTTAAGGACATAAACTTTGTCAAATAAATAAAAGTTATCATAGAACGGTTAGGCCTTTAACAAAATGAAGTCTAGCAACAGTCGTCAGGAAAAACAATGTCAAGAGAAGTAACACATTTCCCAAGGAACAAGACTCTTCCACAGGAAGTCTACTGTGTGTGTCTCAGATCCCAGAGTATAGACTTGGTGAGGTCACGGGGGGGGGGGGGGGTATGTGAGCCCAGTATAAACAATCTCCTGGAAACAGAGCACAGCCACATGGGTAAAATTACACGAGTATGTGATGAGTCCACACTCACACACCAGATATGCAAATAGAGACTTACATATAGCCCAAGTGAACTTCTCTCTGACTTGTCATAAACCAAAACACACACACACACACACACACACACACACACACACACAGTGGAAACACACAGACAACACTGCCCCACAGACACAGAGATGCAGCCCACAGACAGAGGCTCTATTCTCCAGCATTCAGCTGGCAGACAAAAACATTGATTCAGGACAGTTAATTGCTGAGTTAGCAGGAAGTGCCTGATCAGCCAGCCGACTGACCACTGTGCAAACTGCCCCAACTCAGCATTTGTGCAGTCATGGTACCAGACCCGTTACCAGAAGCAGCCAGACTGGACACCAGACCCGTTACCAGAAGCAGCCAGACCCATTACCAGAAGCAGCCAGACTGGGAACCAGACCCGTTACCAGAAGCAGCCAGACCGGTTACCAGAAGCAGCCAGACCCATTACCAGAAGCAGCCAGACTGAACACCAGACCCATTACCAGAAGCAGCCAGACTGGTCACCAGACCCATTACCAGAAGCAGCCAGACTGGGAACCAGAAGCAGCCAGACTGGTCACCAGACCCATTACCAAAAGCAGCCAGACCCGTTACCAGAAGCAGCCAGACCCGTTACCAGAAGCAGCCAGACCCGTTACCAGAAGCAGCCAGACCCGTTACCAGAAGCAGCCAGACCCGTTACCAGAAGCAGCCAGACTGGGCACCAGACCCGTTACCAGAAGCAGCCAGACTGGGCACCAGACCCGTTACCAGAAGCAGCCAGACTGGGCACCAGACCCGTTACCAGAAGCAGCACCAGAGCAAAACATTTAACATGAAGCAGTATTTAGTCTTCAAACCTGCTGTATGTAAAATAGTGTCTGCTATAGATTGGAAAATAAATACATGTGACTCTGGACTACAACAATGTTTTCCTAATGAAATTAAATCTGTGTTTTGTTTCCATACCACGATACTAACGAATATGGCAATACTGGTATGGTTCTGGCCCTAGTGTGTGTAAAGAGAGGGCAGGGCAGAGCAGGGTGTGGCTTCAACCTGTACAACCCATAAACTAGACTCAACCACTATGTTCCTGGAAGGAAGGGTCAGGAGGCCGGAACTTAATTACAAATAATTGACCGCAAAGAAGCCCAAGCAGATATAATATTTGACTAAAACAATCATTTTCAAACCTTGCTTCCATTCGTGTAAAATCACTTGGAGATGATTTCCTGGTCTTTATACGGTCTTTTGTCTAACAATAAAAATTATATTTAAAAATAAAGCCTAACTCAAAAAAAACACCCGCGGGCCACCAGGTGGAGAATCCAGTTTTTAAAGGAACCATCCAGGTCCTTAGTTGCATTAGAAGATGATGTCACAATCTGGCATTCTGTCTGCAAGCCACAACCACCACCACAGGGGATGGGATAACGTTCACAATCTTATAAATACATGTTTCGTTCAAATCAGAATAGTTTTTAGCCCACACAGAGGCCCAAATCAGAATAGTTTTTAGCCCACACAGAGGCCTGCTGTAATGATTTGTGTGCTGCTGCCTCACCCCAAGGCCCAAGACAGTATTGGGGGGGGGGGGGGGGGGGGGATCGTGATGTGTCCAGATGGTTCCATGCATTCATGCCCGCCCACAGCTTGTGGATGGGGAAGCCTCGACTTTCCTCTCTCTACCTGATACAGCAGCGTGAGAAGTGGGAAGGGTTTAGTCTCCCATGTTTAGGTCTGCTGTGCGATTAGAGGTCGACCGATTATGATTTTTCAACGCCGATACCAATTATTGGAGGACCAAAAGAAGCCGAAACCGATAAAAAAAAAATCGGCCGATTTTTATTTATTTATAATTTCAACAATACTGAATGAAGACTTATTTTAACTTAATATAATACATCAATAAAATCAATTTAGCCTCAAATAATGAAACGTTCAATTTGGTTTAAATAATGCAAAAACAAAGTGTTGGAGAAGAAAGTAAAAGTGCAATATGTGCCATGTAAGAAAGCTAACGTTTAAGTTCCTTGCTCAGAACATGAGAACATATGAAAGCTGGTGGTTCCTTTTAACATGAGTCTTCAATATTCCCAGGTAAGAAGTTTTAGGTTGTAGTTATTATAGGACTATTTCCCTCTATACCATTTGTATTTCATATACCTTTGACTATTGGATGTTCTTATAGGCACTTTAGTATTGTTAGTGTAGCTTCCGTCCCTCTCCTCGCTCCTACCTGGGCGAGCCAGGAACACAACGACAACAGCCATCCCCGAAGCAGCATTACACATCGCTCCACAAAAGCCGCAGCCCTTGAAGAGGCAAGGGGAACAACCACTCCAAGTCTCAGAGCGAGTGACGTTTGAAACGCTATTAGCGCGCACCCCGCTAACTAGCTAGCCATTTCACATCGGTTACACCAGCCTAATCTCGGGGAGTTGATAGGCTTGAAGTCATAAACAGCTGCTGGCAAACGCACGAAAGTGTTGTTTGAATGAATGCTTACGAGCCTGCTGCTGCCTACCATCGCTCAGTCAGACTGCTCTATCAAATCATAGACTTAGTTATAACATGACAACACACAGAAATACGAGCCTTAGGTTATTAATATGGTTGAATCCAGAAACTCTCTCGAAAACAGAACATTTATTCTTTCAGTGAAATACGGAACTGTTTCGTATTTTATCTAACGGGTGGCATCCATCAGTCTAAATATTCCTGTTACATTGCACAACCTTCAATGTTATGTCATAATTACGTAAAATTCTGGCAAATTAGGCGTTTTAACTGTTGCATTTACACTGACTCTGCGTGCGATGAACACAAGAGAAGTGACACAATTTCACCTGGTTAATATTGCCTGCTAACCTGGATTTCTTTTAGCTAAATATGCAGGTTTAAAAATATATATTTCTGTGTATTGATTTTAAGAAAGGTGTTTATGGTTAGGTACACGTTGGAGCAACGATACGTACCGCATCGATTATATGCAACACAGGATACGCTAGATAAACTAGTAATATCCTCAACCATGTGTAGTTAACTAGTGATTATGATTGATTGATTGTTTTTTATAAGATACGTTTAATGCTAGCTAGCAACTTACCTTGGCTTACTGCATTCGCGTAACAGGCAGTCTCCTCGTGGAGTGCAACGTAATCAGGTGGTTAGAGCGTTGGACTAGTTAACCGGAAGGTTGCAAGATTGAATCCCTGAGCTGACAAGGTAAAAATCTGTCGTTCTGCCCCTGAACGAGGCAGTTAACCCTTTCCTAGGCCGTCATTGAAAATAAGAATGTGTTCTGAACTGACTTGCCTCGTTAAATAAAGATTAAATAGTGTAAAAATGAATAAATGTGTAAAAAAATATATTAAAAAAAATACAGATTTCCGATTGTTATGAAAACTTGAAATCGGCCATTCCGATGAATCGGTCGACCTCTATGTGAGATCATTATAAAACTAAATTTAGAAATCACTTTCTCCCAGAACAGAAGAGGATTGTAGTCCACACTAGAAAGTTTGGTACAACAGTTTGGTTTAGACCAGGGGTATACTAAGTATTTAGGGAATCCTGATGTGAATGCTCCTGTTTTGGTAATGGCCCTCACAAACAGCCAGGACACAGGAGGAGATTTTAAAGAGGGCAACCCTCCTACGGAACACAGCAGGATGATGTCCCCCCACCCCCAGACACTGATCTAGGGTCATTTTGGCACTTCAAAATCAGCGTTCACCCCTAATGGTTAAGGTTAGAGTTGGAGGGAATTAAGCTGATCCTAGATCTGTGCCTATGGAGAACTTCTCCCCTAGAGCCTGCAGACGATTCAGAAAGTCCTGGAGGACAGCGAACTGGAAGAAATGTAAGGCAGTCGGACCAACACACCCTGTCCAGGGCTGTAGTCCCCACTTGCTTCAAGGAGACCACCATAGTCCTAGTGTCCAAGCAAACAAAAAAAAAAGGTGACATGCCCAAATGACTAAACGCCCATGTCGCACTCATCATGAAGTGCTTTGACACTTCATGACCAAGACCAAGCACACTGGACCCGCTCCAACAGATCCAGGGGAAGATGCCATTTCCATCGGTTTACACGCTGGAGAAGAGGTACACCTATGTGAGAATGCTAGGTTATTTATTTTTGTTAACACCTTTATTTAACTAGGCATGTCAGTTAAGAAATTATTATCTACAACGACGGCCTACACCGCCAAACCCGGACGACGCTGGGCCAATTGTGCGCTGCCCTATGGGACTCCCAATCACGGCCTGTTTGTGATACAGCCTGGATCCGAACCAGGGTGTCTGTAGTGACGCCTCGAGCACTGAGATGCCTTAGCCTTAGACTGCTGAGCCACTCGGGAGCCAGTTAGGGCTGGGCGGTATGCAGATGTTCATATCGTCATACAGTCCTTCCCTCGTCCCAGGATTTACTCTGTTACCTGCTTAATACACAAGGGGGCATTTATTACCAGAATGCTAATAAAATGAGAACAAGTAATAGCGAATTTCCATGGAGGCTGTTAAAATATGCTAACGAGCACAAATAAAAATAAGCGAAATACAAAAAGACAGGCAATCCAGCTACCGAAAGTCATTGTTGGTGAGTTTGGACATTTTACAACCGAATATTAACGAGAGGCATTGTGCAAATGAACAAAGTTGAGACGCATGCTTGTCTGAAGGAAAAAACGAACTTAATAACCTCTTGAAACTAGGGGGCATTATTTTTATGTTTGGAAAAATAACGTTCCCAAAGTAAACAGCCTATTTCTCAGGACCAGATTCTAGAACATGCATATAATTGACATATTAGGATAGAAAACACTCTAAAGTTTCCAAAACTGTAAAAATATTGTCTGTGAGTATAACAGAACTGATATTGCAGGCGAAAGAGAAAAATCCAATCAGGAAGTGACTCTTATTTTGAAACCCCTGTGTTCCTATGCATCCCTATTGCACATTGAAAGGGATATCAACCAGAGTCCTTTTTCTATGGCTTCCCTTATGTGTCTACAGCCTTTAGACAGTTTCAGGCTTTTATTTTGAAGAATGAGCGTGAACGACCACATTGCGTAAGTGGACAGGTGGGGGCTCTGAGTGATTTGTGCACAGAAGAGGGAGGCGGCCATTGTTACTCCCGGTCCTAGTGAAAAGCCAACTGTCCCGGTTGATATATTATCGAATAGATATTATAAAAAACTTGACATGTTTCTGTTGAAATTATGGATGGAATTTTGAATTTTTGTCTGCGTTGTCATGACCGCTCTTTCCGGTGGATTCCTGGGCATAACGCACCAAACTAACGGAGGCATTTGGATATAAAAAATATCTTTATGGAACAAAAGGAACATTTGTTGTCTAACTGGGAGTCTCGTGAGTGAAAACATCCAAAGATCAAAGGTAAACAATTCATTTGATTGCTTTTCTGATTTTCGTGACCAAGTTACCTGATGCTAGGTGTACTTACTGTTTTGTCGAGCGATCGGTAAACTACAAACGCTTGTATTGCTTTCGCTGTAAAGCATCATTTCAAAATCTGGCACGACAGGTGGATTAACAAAAGGCTAAACTGTGTTTTCCTATATTGCACTTGTGATTTCATGAATATTAATATTTTCTAGTAATATTATTTGACTGTGGCGCTATGCTATTCAGCGTTGTTGATGACAATTCTCCCGGATCCGGAGTTAACAGCAAAAACAGGTTAAGAAATGTTTGCAAATTTATAAAAAAAACACAAAAAAACAGATATCACATTTACTTAAGTATTCAGACCCTTTACTTAGTACTTTGTTGAAGCACCTTTTGTAGCGATTACAGCCTCGAGTCTTGTTGATGCTACAAGCTTGGCACACCTGTATTCGGGGAGTTTCTTCCATTTTTCTCTGCAGATCCTCTCACACTCATGTTTGACTCTTTAGCTCGGGGATTCGATCTTCCAACCTTTCGGGTTAACAAGTGCAACGCTCTAATCCCCAGGCTACCTGCCACCCCCCCATCAACTTCGATGGAGTCGGAACTGTGAGGCCACGCAGTCATGGGTATATACATGGAGTACAGGAGGGGACTGAGGACGCACCCTTGTGGGGTCCCCATGTCGAGGATCAGTGTCGAGGTGGTAATGCTGCGGCCTATCAGGAAGTCCAGGATCCAGTAGCATAGGGAGGAGTTCAGACCCAGGGCCGTGAACTTTGTAATGAGATTAAAAGGGCACTATGGTATTGAATGCCGAGCTGTAGTCAATGAACAACATCCTCACATATGCATTCCTTTTGTCCAGGTGGGTAAGGGCAGTGTGCAGTTCAGTAGCGATTGCGTCGGCCGTGGATCTGTCAGAGTGGTACGTGAATTGGAGAGGGTGGAGTGTGTCAGGGAGGGAGGAAGTGAATTGGAGAGGGTGGAGTGTGTCAGGGAGGGAGGAAGTGAATTGGAGAGGGTGGAGTGTGTCGGGAGGGAGAAAGTGAATTGGAGAGGGTGGAGTGTGTCAGGGAGGGAGGAAGTGAATTGGAGAGGGTGGAGTGTGTCAGGGAGGGAGGAAGTGAATTGGAGAGGGTGGAGTGTGTCGGGGAGGGAGGAAGTGATATGGTCTTTGACTAGCCTCTCGAAGCACTTCATGATGACAGAAGTGAGTGCTACTGGTCGGTAGTCATTCAGTTCAGTTACTTTCCCTTTATTGGGCATGGGGGATGATAGTGGACATTTCAAGCAGGTTGGTATAGCGACCTGTGCTTGTGAGAGATTGAAAACAAATGTCAGAGAACACAACAGCCAGCTGGTCTGCACATGCTCTGAGGGCCAGGCTAGGGATGCCATCTGGGCTGGTAACACGTTTGAATGACTTCCATACGTCCTCAGTGTAGACAGCGTGTAGCCCACATTGTGCCGTCTCCTCGGCAAGCTCGGGGTCATTGTGCCGTCTCCTCGGCAAGCTCGGGGTCATTGTGCCGTCTCCTCGGCAAGCTCGGGGTCATTGTGCCGTCTCCTCGGCAAGCTCGGGGTCATTGTGCCGTCTCCTCGGCAAGCTCGGGGTCATTGTGCCGTCTCCTCGGCAAGCTCGGGGTCATTGTGCCGTCTCCTCGGCAAGCTCGGGGTCATTGTGCCGTCTCCTCGGCAAGCTCGGGGTCATTGTGCCGTCTCCTCGGCAAGCTCGGGGTCATTGTGCCGTCTCCTCGGCAAGCTCGGGGTCATTGTGCCGTCTCCTCGGCAAGCTCGGGGTCATTGTGCCGTCTCCTCGGCAAGCTCGGGGTCATTGTGCGGTCTCCTCGGCAAGCTCGGGGTCATTGTGCTAATCAAAAATGTATACTAAACAAAAAATAAACAATTTCAATGATTTTACTGAGTTAAAGTTCATATGAGGAAAAATCAGTCAATGGAAATAAATTCACTAGACCTTAATCTACGGATATCACAACTGGGAATACAGACATGCATCTGTTGGTCACAGACACCTTTAAAAAGAAGTAGGGGTGTGGATCAGAAAACCAGTCGGTATCTGGTGTGATCAGAACACCAGTCGGTATCTAGTGTGACCACCATTTGTCTCATGCAGCCCAACACATCTCCTTCTCATAGAGTTGTTCAGACTGTTGATTTTGGCCTGTGGAATGTTGTCCCCACTCATCTTCAATGGCTGTGAAGTTGTTGGATATTACCGGGAACTGGAAAACACTGTCACACACGTCAATCCAGAGCATCCCAAACATGCTCAACGGGTGGCAAGTATGGAGGCCATGGAAGTTGTGGAACATTCAGCTTCCAGGAATGTGTACAGATCCTTGCAACATGGGGTCGTGCATCATCATGAGATGATGGCGGCGGATGAATGGCACGACAATGGGCCTCGATCTCTGTACATTAAAACTGCCATTGATTAAACACACTTGTTTTTGTTGTCCGTAGCTTATGCCTGCCCATACCGCCACCATAGGGCACTCTGTTCACAACATTGGCATCAGCAAACCGCTTGTCTACACAACGCCATACGTGGTCCACGATTGTGAGGCCGGGTTGGACGTACTGCCAAATTCTAAGGTGGCTTAAGGTAGAGAAATTGAAATCGTATTAAAAATCGGCCAACAGCTCTGGTGGACATTCCTGCAGTCAGAATGCCAATTGCACGCTCCCTTAAAACTAGAGACACCTGTGGCATTGTGTAGTGTGACAGAACTGCACATTTTAGAGTGGCCTTTTATTGTCCCCAGCACAAGGTGCACCTGTGTAATGATCATGCTGTCTAACCACATAGCATTTGAGCAAGGCTGCTATCAATCCATGGTTTTTGATTCGTTTTGAAAGATTATTATCCTTATCACATCTATGCATTATTTTTATTTTTTATGAATCCAGTGACCGAGTCGGTGTATTAATTGACTATCTCCAGAGGCAACCACGAACATACTGCAGTCAGAGGAAAGGTGAGCAACTGCTGCACCATCGAGAGCGTCCTGACCGATTGCATCACTGCCTCGTACGGGAATTGCTCCCCCCACAACCGCAAAGCCCTCCAAGCAGGTGGGGAAGACGGCCCAGTACATCACCGGGGCCGTATTCACACTCATCCAGGGCATCTACTTGAAACGGTACCTGAGAAAGTCCTGCAGCATCGTCAAGGACCCCACACATTAGAGCAGGAAATTGCCAGGGAACATACGATACTAAAGGTGCCAATATGATTTGTATGGCGATTCTCACAATTCGAAACGTATTGTGATTCAATACTGTGATTGATATTGCAATTTGATGTTCCAAACATATTTCTCATCATATGTCTGCTACAGAGGGACAAGAGAGAGCCACGAGAAAAACCAGCTTTGATCAGTCATGGAAATAAAAGTACTGAAACCCCCACCCCACATAGCCTGGTTCCTCTCTAGGTTTCTTCCTAGGTTTTGGCCTTTCTAGGGAGTTTTTTCCTAGCCACCGTGCTTCTACACCTGCATTGCTTGCTGTTTGGGGTTTTAGGCTGGGTTTCTGTACAGCACTTTGAGATATCAGCTGATGTACGAAGGGCTATATAAATAAATTTGATTTGATTTGAAAACAAATTGGCTCCATAAAATACTGGAGTTTGTGCAGGTACAGCCAACTAGCTCAGAAAAGTTGTGATATTGTAAAAAAATATTGTGTCCATCCCCAAATCACTAGCACACACCCCAGCCATGAGCTGTTCACTCCCTTGCAGTCAGCCCGACGGTATCACCCGACGGTATCAGAGCACGAGGTCTGTTACCAACAGCCTCAGACACAGTTTCTATCTACCAGCCATCAGACTGTTGAACACTTGAACTGACCACTTGCATTGACTCTCTGAAATAAACCTGTCGCAACTTAGCACACACCCACAGACAAAACAGTAGATACATCCACACCCACACAGACAAAACAGTAGATACATCCACACCCACACAGACAAAACAGTAGATACATCCACACCCACACAGACAAAACAGTAGATACATCCACACCCACACAGACAAAACAGTAGACACATCCACACCCACACAGACAAAACAGTAGATACATCCACACCCACACAGACAAAACAGTAGACACATCCACACCCACACAGACAAAACAGTAGATACATCCACACCCACACAGACAAAACAGTAGACACATCCACACCCACACAGACAAAACAGTAGATACATCCACACCCACACAGACAAAACAGTAGATACATCCACACCCACACAGACAAAACAGTAGATACATCCACACCCACACAGACAAAACAGTAGATACATCCACACCCACACAGACAAAACAGTAGATACATACACACCCACACAGACAAAACAGTAGACACATACACACCCACACAGACAAAACAGTAGATACATCCACACCCACACAGACAAAACAGTAGATACATCCACACCCACACAGACAAAACAGTAGATACATCCACACCCACACAGACAAAACAGTAGATACATCCACACCCACACAGACAAAACAGTAGATACATCCACACCCACACAGACAAAACAGTAGATACATCCACACCCACACAGACAAAACAGTAGATACATCCACACCCACACAGACAAAACAGTAGACACATCCACACCCACACAGACAAAACAGTAGATACATCCACACCCACACAGACAAAACAGTAGATACATCCACACCCACACAGACAAAACAGTAGATACATCCACACCCACACAGACAAAACAGTAGATACATCCACACCCACACAGACAAAACAGTAGATACATCCACACCCACACAGACAAAACAGTAGATACATCCACACCCACACAGACAAAACAGTAGATACATCCACACCCACACAGACAAAACAGTAGATACACCCACACAGACAAAACAGTAGATACATCCACACCCACACAGACAAAACAGTAGACACATCCACACCCACACAGACAAAACAGTAGATACATCCACACAGACAAAACAGTAGATACATCCACACCCACACAGACAAAACAGTAGATACAGTGGGGAGAACCAGTATTTGATAACCTGCAAAATCGGCAGTGTTTCCTACTTACAAAGCATGTAGAGGTCTGTAATTTATCATAGGTACACTTCAACTGTGAGAGACGGAATCTAAAACAAAAATCCAGAAAATCACATTGTATGATTTTTAAGTAATTAATTTGCATTTTATTGCAAGACATAAGTATTTGATACATCAGAAAAGCAGAACTTAATATTTGGTACAGAAACCTTTGTTTGCAATTACAGAGATCATACGTTTCCTGTAGTTCTTGACCAGGTTTGCACACACTGCAGCAGGGATTTTGGCCCACTCCTCCATACAGACCTTCTCCAGATCCTTCAGGTTTCGGGGCTGTCGCTGGGCAATACGGTCTTTCAGCTCCCTCCAAAGATTTTCAGTCTGGAGACTGGCTAGGCCACTCAAGGACCTTGAGATGCTTCTTACTTCTTCTTGCTTCTCACTCCTTAGTTGCCCTGGCTGTGCGTTTCGGGTCGTTGTCATGCTGGAAGACCCAGCCACGACCCATCTTCAATGCTCTTACTGAGGGAAGGAGGCTGTTGGCCAAAATCTCACGATACATGGCCCCATCCATCCTCCCCTCAATACGGTGCAGTCGTCCTGTCCCCTTTGCAGAAAAGCATCCCCAAAGAATGATGTTTCCACCTCCATGCTTCACGGTTGGGATGGTGTTCTTGGGGTTGTACTCATCCTTCTTCTTCCTCCAAACACTGCAAGTGGAGTTTAGACCAAAGTCTATTTTTGTCTCATCAGACCACATGACCTTCTCCCATTCCTCCTCTGGATCATCCCGATGGTCATTGCAAACTTCAGACGAGCCTGGACATGCGCTGGCTTGAGCAGGGGGGCCTTGTGTGCGCTGCAGGATTTTATTCCATGACGATGTAGTGTGTTACTAATGGTTTTCTTTGAGACTGTGGTCCCAGCTCTCTTCAGGTCATTGACCAGGTCCTGCCGTGTAGTTCTGGGCTGATCCCTTACTTTCCTCATGATCATTGATGCCCCACGAGGTGAGACCTTGCATGGAGCCCCAGACAGAGGGTGATTGACCGTCATCTTGAACTTCTTCCATTTTCTAATAATTGCGCCAACAGTTGTTGCCTTCTCACCAAGCTGCTTGCCTATTGTCCTGTAGCCCATCCCAGCCTTGTGCAGGTCTACAATTTTATCCCTGATGTCCTTACACAGCTCCCTGGTCTTGGCCATTTTGGAGAGGTTGGAGCCTGTTTGATTGAGTGTGTGGACAGGTGTCTTTTATACAGGTAACGAGTGGAGAACAGGAGGGCTTCTTAAAGAAAAACTAACAGGTCTGTGAGAGCCGGAATTCTTACTGGTTGGTAGGTGATCAAATACTTATGTCATGCAATAAAATGCAAATTCATTACTTAAAAATCATACGTGACTTTCTGGATTTTTGTTTTAGATTCCGTCTTTCACAGTTGAAGTGTACCTATGATAAAAAAATTACAGACCTCTACATGCTTTGTAAGTAGGAAAGCCTGCAAAATCGGCAGTGCATCAAATACTTGTTCTCCCCACTGTATATCCACACCCACAGACAAAACAGTACATATATCCACACCCACATCACAACTGATGCTACCAGACTCTTGTTTATTATTGCTAATATTGCACAATTTAAAACACTTGCCCCCCCAAATCCCCTCTCCTTGATATATTACACTATAAATTGTGCCTTCCTGTATTATAGTTATGCTTAAAAAAAATATATAGATATATTCTATTCTACTAGGACATTTACTTTGTTCTTATTCAGATATTTTATCATTTAGTGTTGTTGCATTGTCAAGACAGAACCAGCAAGTAATGCATTTCATTGGACGGTGAATACAATGTACTAGAGGTCGACCGATTAATCGGAATGGCCGATTAATTAGGGCCGATTTCAAGTTTTCATAACAATCGGAAATCAGTATTTTTGGGCACTGATTGTTTGTTTTTATACACCTTTATTTAACGAGGCAAGTCAGTTCAGAACACATTCTTATTTACTAACGGCCTAGGAATGGTGGGTTAACTGCCTTGTTCAGGGGCAGAACGACAGATTTTTACCTTGTCAGCTCGGGGGATTCAATCTTGCAACCTTACGGTTAACTAGTCCAACGCTCTAACCACCTGATTACATTGCACTCCACGAGGAGACTGCCTGTTAAGTGAATGCAGTAAGAAGCCAAGGTAAGTTGCTAGCTAGCATTAAACTTATCTTATAAAAAACAATCAATCAATCATAATCACTAGTTAACTACACATGGTTGATGATATTACTAGTTTATCTATAGTCAATGAACTAATCACTGATCATAATCTTGATGTGATTGGCCTGACTGAAACATGGCTTAAGGTGTCCTCGGATGGGGCCACAGTGTCTCCTGACCCCTCCTGTCTCAGCCTCCAGTATTTATGCTGCAGTAGTTTGTGTGTCGGGGGGCTAGGGTCAGTTTGTTATATCTGGAGTACTTCTCCTGTCCTATTCGGTGTCCTGTGTGAATTAAAGTGTGCTCTCTCTAATTCTCTCTCTCTTTCTTTCTCTCTCTCGGAGGACCTGAGCCCTAGGACCATGCCTCAGGACTACCTGACATGATGACTCCTTGCTGTCCCCAGTCCACCTGGCCGTGCTGCTGCTCCAGTTTCAACTGTTCTGCCTTATTATTATTGGACCATGCTGGTCATTTATGAACATTTGAACATCTTGGCCATGTTCGGTTATAATCTCCACCCGGCACAGCCAGAAGAGGACTGGCCACTCCACATAGCCTGGTTCCTCTCTAGGTTTCTTCCTAGGTTTTGGCCTTTCTAGGGAGTTTTTCCTAGCCACCGTGCTTCTACACCTGCATTGCTTGCTGTTTGGGGTTTTAGGCTGGGTTTCTGTACAGCACTTTGAGATATCAGCTGATGTACGAAGGGCTATATAAATAAATTTGATTTGATCTAGTGTGTCTTGCGTTGCAAATAATCGATGCGGTGCGCATTCGCGAAAAAGGACTGTCGTTGCTCCAACGTGTACCTAACCATAAACAGCAATGCCTTTCTTAAATTTTACATAATTATGACATAACATTGAAGGTTGGAATTTTAGACTGATGGATGCCACCCGTTAGATAAAATAAGGAACGGTTCCGTATTTCACTGAAAGAATAAACGTTTTGTTTTCGAGATGATAGTTTCTGGATTCGACCATATTAATGACCAAAGGCTCGTATTTCTGTGTGTTATTACGTTATAATTCAATCTATGATTTGATAGAGCAGTCTGACTGAGCGGTGGTAGGCAGCAGCAGGCTCGTAAGCATTCACTCAAACAGCACTTTTGTGCGTTTGCCAGCAGCTGTTTATGACTTCAAGCCTATCAACTCCCGAGATTAGGCTGGTGTAACCGATGTGAAATGGCTAGTTAGTTAGCGGGGTGAGTGCTAATAGCGTTTCAAACGTCACTCGCTCTGAGATTTGGAGTAGTTGTTCCCCTTGCTCCGCAAGGGCCGTGGCTTTTGTGGAGCGATGGGTAACGATGCTTCGAGGCTGGCTGTTGTCGTTGTGTTCCTGGTTCGAGCCCAGGTAGGGGCGAGGAGAGGGACGGAAGCTATACTGTTACACTGGCAATACTATAGTGCATATAAGAACATCCAATAGTCAAAGGTATATGAAATACAAATGGTATAGAGAGAAATAGTCCTATAATTCCTATAATAACCAGCTTTCATATGTTCTGAGCAAGGAACTTAAACGTTAGCTTTTTTTACATGGCACATATTGCACTTTTACTTTCTTCTCCAACACTTTGCTTTTGCATTATTTAAACCAAATTGAACATGTTTCATTATTTATTTGAGGCTAAATTGATTTGATTGATGCATTATATTAAGTTAAAATAAAAGTGTTCATTCAGTATTGTTTTAATTATCATTAATACAGATAAATTAATTAATTCACATTTTTTTTAAATGACCGATTACTCTGCTTTTTTGGTCCCCCAATAATCGGTACCGGCATTGAAAAATCATAAATCGGTCGACCTCTACCATGTACATATGATTAATACAACTTGAACTCTTGAAACACACACAGCACAGAGGGCGATTGGCATGTTGATGTTGCTCAGTGCGTACAAACTAGTTTGACCAGAGGAGAAGTGAGCCACTCAACACAAGGGCAACTGTCTGATAACGACATGATAGCTCATGCATGATGAATCTAACTACTTTTAAAAGTGCAGAGAGAGTGAGAAAGGAGGAGCAAGTGAAGGACAGTTAGATATGTGGAGAAAACTACTAGTCAGTGGTCAGAGGGAAACACTAGTTACTAGTCAGTGGTCAGAGGGAAACACTACTTACTAGTCAGTGGTCAGAGGGAAACACTACTTACTAGTCAGTGGTCAGAGGGAAACACTACTTACTAGTCAGTGGTCAGAGGGAAACACTACTTACTAGTCAGTGGTCAGAGGGAAACACTACTTACTAGTCAGTGGTCAGAGGGAAACACTACTTACTAGTCAGTGGTCAGAGGGAAACACTACTTACTAGTCAGTGGTCAGAGGGAAACACTACTTACTAGTCAGTGGTCAGAGGGAAACACTACTTACTAGTCAGTGGTCAGAGGGAAACACTACTTACTAGTCAGTGGTCAGAGGGAAACACTACTAGTCAGTGGTCAGAGGGAAACACTACTAGTCAGTGGTCAGAGGGAAACACTACTAGTCAGTGGTCAGAGGGAAACACTACTAGTCAGTGGTCAGAGGGAAACACTACTGGTCAGTGGTCAGAGGGAAAGGTGGAGAGAAGCAGCAAGTGAGAAGGGGGTCAGATATGTTGAGGACAAAAAGAGAACCTGAAAAAAGTGATGATACTCATTTGGCTAGGTGATAATGTTCGTTCTCTCTACTGGACACACACACACTTCCAGCGTTTTCTATCAGTGCCCCTCTCTCCTCTCAAACTAAAAGTAAACAACTGACACCTCCCTGCCTAAATAGTTGAGACATCTCTATTACACTATCAATAGAAATTCAGCCATTTTCCACGTGTCTTGAGTTTGACATGTGGCTAACATCGAGTTCAAAATAAAACATACTGGAAATAACTTCTGGCTAGCTAGCGGTCTTGAGCAGCAGTCACCACTTGGGTCACAGTCTTGTGACACAAATGTGACAATGCATTAAATTCAATGGAGTATGATAGCTAGCGAGCAAGCTAAGTTAGTTCAGTTATGAACCTTATGTGGTAGCAACGTTTGAGTATATGTAGCTAGCTAGATAACTATCGTGACGTTAACTAGTTGGCTAACGTTAGCTTGTCAACAAACAAAAACATAACGTAGGTGTGGCCCACCCTTGTTAACTCAGTCAATATAAACGTACCAGTGGTATGGCTGGTTGCTAACTTCAGTACCTAGTTAAATTGACAGTTAACTAGCTAACCACCTGCGTACTAGTTCGCTTCCATGCTAACGTTACCTTCTAACACAGAGCAAAACGCGTATTACTAGCTAACAGACGATGCATGTAACGTTAGCTGTTGAAATGGCTAAATTAGCTTATAACGCTGCTTTGTTGAAGGAAACGTCGTCTAGAACAACATTTTACCAGGAAAGGTGGCCAATTTGTAGACGAGCACCCATAGTCATTACGATATTATAAACAATCTTTTTGGTTTGCTAGCTACGTCGACTAGGGAGTTCACTTAGCTAACTTAGCTAGCAGGGATTTGACAAGAATGGATCCAAACGCTCGTTATTCTCTCGCCCCGTGTGTGAAGCACACGGTCTAGAAACACAAGATTGTAACTTACCCATTTTTTATTTTTTATCTCAAATGACAGATACTTCGTGTGTTGTTTAGAAATAAAGAGTAAATCCTCTTTCTCTCTTGGCTTTCCAGAATCTGCTCTTCACAGACGATATGTCGTCATGAGAAATACGGAGGGCGAGAGATGACAAATTGAATCCCGCTGTTTCCCACGGACGCTAGGGGGCGCGAATACGAAACCTCTGTTCATTTAAATAATTATAATAATAATAATACATTATTACGCAATACATTTCGTCACAAATTCAAATAATGGAATATATTTACGATATTTGATAAAGTTTAAAGTATTAAGGTTACGTGCACAGGTACATACTTAAAAAAAAAATGAAAAATCGACTAAATCTTATTCAACATCCAAGCAATTATTGAAAAGATGTCACTGGCTGTCGAGACAAATTCACAGCCTACACCGAGTGTACAAAACATTAGGAACACCGGCTCTTTCCATGACATACACTGACCAGGTGAATGCAGATGAAAGCTATCATGCCTTAATGATGTCCCTAAATGCACTTCAATCAATGTAGATGATCAAATCAAATGTTATTAGTCACATGTGCCGAATAAAACAGGACCTTACAGTGAAATGCTTTCTTGCGAGCTCCTAACCAACAATGCAGTTTAATATATATATATATATGTATTTTTTAAATATGAATAAGAATTAGAAATAACAGTCATAAGTCATTAAAGAGCAGCAGTAAAATAACAGTAGCGAGACTATATACAGGGGGGTACCGGTACACAGTCAATGTGTGGGGGCACCGGTTAGTTGAGGTAATATGTACATGTAGGTAGCGTTATTAAGTGACTACGCATAGATGATAACAACAGAGAGTAACAAAGATGTAAAGAGGGGGGAGGAGCAATGCAAATAGTCTGGGTAGCCATTTGATTAGCTGTTCAGGAGTCTTATGGCTTCGGGGTAGAAGCTGTTTAGAAGCCTCTTGGACCTAGACTTGGCGCTCCGGTACTGCTTGGTGACTGGAGTCTTTGACAATTTGTAGGGCCTTCCTCTGACACTGCCTTGTATAGAGGTCCTGGATGGCAGGAAGCTTGGCCCCAGTGATACACTGGGCCGTACGCACTACCCTCTGTAGTGCCTTGTGGTCGGAGGCAGAGCAGTTGCCGTACCAGGCAGTGATGCAACCAGTTAGGATGCTCTCGATGGTGTAGCTGTAGAACATTTTCTTTTCAGTCTCCTGAGGGGGAATAGGTTTTGTCGTGCCCTCTTCACAACATTTTTGGAGCGCTTGGACCATGTCAGTTTGTTGGTGATGTGGAACTTGAAGCTCTCAACCTGGTCAACAACAGCTCTGTCGATGAGAACGGGGGCATGCTCCATCCTCTTTTTCCTGTAGTCCACAATCATCTCCTTTGTCTTGAAGGGAGCAGACAGGTTAAAGAAGGATTTTTTTCTAAGCCTTGAGACAATTGAGAAGGATTGTTTATAAGTGCCTCTCAGAGGGTGAATGAGCATGCCAGGCACACCAGTTTGAGTGTGTCAAGAACTCCAATGTTGCTGTTTTTTTTTCTTTCGCTCAACAGTTTCCCCATGTGTATCAAGAATGGTCCACCACCCAAAGGTTATCCAGCCAACTTGACACAACTGTGGGAAGCATCAGAGTCAACATGGGCCAGTATCCTTGGGGAACGCATTTGACACATAATAGAATCCATGCCTGACGAATTGAAGCTGTTCTGAGGGCAAAAGGTGGTGCAACTCAACATTAGGAAGGTAATACTGGTAATAAGGTAATAAGGTAATACTGGTAATAAGGTCATAAGGTAATAAGGTAATACTGTTAATAAGGTAATAAGGTAATACTGGTAATAAGGTAATACTGGTAATAAGGTAATAAGGTAATACTGGTAATAAGGTAATACTGGTAATAAGGTAATAAGATAATACTGGTAATAAGGTAATACTGGTAATAAGGTAATACTGGTAATAAGGTAATAAGGTAATACTGGTGATAAGGTAATAAGGTAATACTGGTAATACTGGTAATACTGGTAATACTGGTAATAAGGTAATACTGGTAATACGGTAATACTGGTAATAAGGTAATAAGGTAATAAGGAAATAAGGTAATACTGGTAATACGGTACTACTGGTAATAAGGTAATAGGGTAATAAGGTAATACTGGTAATACGGTAATACTGGTAATAAGGTAATAGGGTAATAAGGTAATAAGGTAATACTGGTAATACGGTAATACTGGTAATAAGGTAATAAGGTAATAGGGTAATAAGGTAATACTGGTAATAAGGTAATGGGGTAATAAGGTAATACTGGTAATACTAATAATAAGGTAATAAGGTAATACTGGTAATAAGGTAAAAAGGTAATACTGGTAATAAGGTAATACTGGTAATAAGGTAATGAGGTAATACTGGTAATAAGGTCATACTGGTAATAAGGTAATAAGGTAATACTGGTAATAAGGTAATAAGGTAATACTGGTAATAAGGTAATACTGGTAATAAGGTAATAAGGTAATACTGGTAATAAGGTAATACTGGTAATACTGGTAATAAGGTAATACTGGTAATAAGGTAATACTGGTAATAAGGTAATAAGGTAATACTGATAATAAGGTAATAAGGTAATACTGGTAATAAGGTAATACTGATAATAAGGTAATAAGGTAATAAGGTAATACTGGTAATAAGGTAATAAGGTAATACTGGTAATACTGGTAATAAGGTAAAACTGGTAATAAGGTAATACTGGTAATAAGGTAATACTGGTAATAAGGTAAGAAGGTAAGAAGGTAATAAGGTAATACTGGTAATAAGGTAATAAGGTAATACTGGTAATACTGGTAATAAGGTAAAACTGGTAATAAGGTAATACTGGTAATAAGGTAATAAGGTAATACTGGTAATAAGGTAATACTGGTAATGAGGTAATACGGTAATACTGGCAATAAGGTAATAAGGTAATAAGGTAATACTGGTAATAAGGTAAAACTGGTAATAAGGTAATACTGGTAATAAAAAATATGACCTTCCGATATTCCTACTGTAAAATAAACTACCACCAGGTCCTTGGTGTGAAATACAAGCGGGCGTAACTGACATTTTCTGGAGAACCCATGTAAAAAATCTCCCCACTACCTGGCAGCAGCTCCATATCACATTTAGATTTGTCTGTGAACATGTGTATGTGTCTGTCTCAATATCACATATAGGTTGAATGTAAAGATGGTTCTGTCTTCCTAATTGGATGTAAATCCTCAGATTCTCCTCTCACTGTACACACACACACACACACTAACACACACACACACACACAGAGAGAGAGAGAGAGAGAGACTAGTGGAGAAAGAACGCTGTCAGACTGACAGAAAGAGGAAGGAAAGAGAGTTTAAAGTCTGTGGGGAGTTTTTTGTCTGTGACTGGGTCTTATCTCCGTATACCTCCCTCAACAGCCCCTGTTAGACCAGTGAAACAGACAGAATAGAGAGGAGGAAGAAGAAGAGAGAATAGAGAAGAAGAAGAAGAAGAAGAAGAAGAGAGAATAGAGAAGAAGAAGAAGAAGAAGAAGAAGAAGAAGAAGAAGAAGAGAGAATAAAGAAAAAGAAGAAGAAGAAGAAGAAGTGAGAATAAAGAAGAAGAAGAAGAAGAATAGAGAAGAAGAAGAAGAGAGAATAGAGAAGAAGAAGAAGAAGAAGAAGAGAGAGAGAATATAGAAGAAGAAGGAGAAGAGAGAATAAAGAAGAAGAAGAAGAAGAAGAAGAAGAGAGAATAAAGAAAAAGAAGAAGAAGAAGAAGAAGTGAGAATAAAGAAGAAGAAGAAGAATAGAGAAGAAGAAGAAGAGAGAATAGAGAAGAAGAAGAAGAAGAAGAGAGAGAGAATATAGAAGAAGAAGGAGAAGAGAGAATAAAGAAGAAGAAGAAGAAGAAGAAGAGAGAATAGAGAATAAAGAAGAAGAAGAAGAAGAAGAAGAAGAGAGAATAGAGAAGAAGAAGAAATGGATGAAATTATATGAGTGGAAAGAGACGGGTCCCAGTGGTCCCAATATGGACCCTGGTCAATAGGTGTGCACTATACAGTATAGGGAGTAGGGTGCCATTTGGGACGGTCCTAGGGAGTATTAGAGGGATATTTAAAGGTGTTATTAATCCGGTAATCCCTGTTTGACATTTACTACCTCTGACTGCTTTCTCTCCAAAGACCTGCTGACTACATGGTGCTGCTTTCTCTCCACAGACCTGCTGACTACATGGTGCTGCTTTCTCTCCACAGACCTGCTGACTACATGGTGCTGCTTTCTCTCCACAGACCTGCTGACTACATGGTGCTGCTTTCTCTCCACAGACCTGCTGACTACACGGTGCTGCTTTCTCTCCACAGACCTGCTGACTACATGGTGCTGCTTTCTCTCCACAGACCAGCTGACTACATGGTGCTGCTTTCTCTCCACAGACCTGCAGGCTGACTACACGGTGCTGCTTTCTCTCCACAGACCTGCTGACTACATGGTGCTGCTTTCTCTCAACAGACCTGCAGGCTACATAGTGCTGCTTTCTCTCCACAGACCTGCAGGCTGACTACATGGTGCTGCTTTCTCTCCACAGACCTGCTGACTACATGGTGCTGCTTTCTCTCCACAGACCTGCTGACTACATGGTGCTGCTTTCTCTCCACAGACCTGCTGACTACATGGTGCTGCTTTCTCTCCACAGACCTGCTGACTACATGGTGCTGCTTTCTCTCCACAGACCTGCTGACTACATGTTGTTGCTTTCTCTCAACAGACCTGCTGACTACATGGTGCTGCTTTCTCTCCACAGACCTGCTGACTACATGGTGCTGCTTTCTCTCAACAGACCTGCAGGCTACATAGTGCTGCTTTCTCTCCACAGACCAGCTGACTACATAGTGCTGCTTTCTCTCCACAGACCTGCAGGCTACATAGTGCTGCTTTCTCTCTACAGACCAGCTGACTACATAGTGCTGCTTTCTCTCCACAGACCTGCAGTCTGACTACACGGTGCTGCTTTCTCTCCACAGACCTGCTGACTACATGGTGCTGCTTTCTCTCAACAGACCTGCTGACTACATGTTGTTGCTTTCTCTCAACAGACCTGCTGACTACATGGTGCTGCTTTCTCTCCACAGACCTGCTGACTACATGGTGCTGCTTTCTCTCAACAGACCTGCAGGCTACATAGTGCTGCTTTCTCTCCACAGACCAGCTGACTACATAGTGCTGCTTTCTCTCCACAGACCTGCAGGCTACATAGTGCTGCTTTCTCTCTACAGACCAGCTGACTACATAGTGCTGCTTTCTCTCCACAGACCTGCAGGCTGACTACATGGTGTTGCTTTCTCTCAACAGACCTGCAGACTACATGGTGCTGCTTTCTCTCCACAGACCTGCAGGCTGACTACACGGTGCTGCTTTCTCTCCACAGACCTGCTGACTACATAGTGCTGCTTTCTCTCCACAAACCAGCTGACTACATAGTGCTGCTTTCTCTCCACAGACCTGCAGGCTGACTACATGGTGTTGCTTTCTCTCAACAGACCTGCAGACTACATGGTGCTGCTTTCTCTCCACAGACCTGCAGGCTGACTACATGGTGTTGCTTTCTCTCAACATACCTGCTGACTACATGGTGCTGCTTTCTCTCCACAGACCTGCAGGCTACATGGTGCTGCTTTCTCTCCACAGACCTGCTGACTACATGGTGCTGCTTTCTCTCCACAGACCTGCTGACTACATGGTGCTGCTTTCTCTCCACAGACCTGCTGACTACATGGTGCTGCTTTCTCTCCACAGACCTGCTGACTACATGGTGTTGCTTTCTCTCAACAGACCTGCTGACTACATGGTGCTGCTTTCTCTCCACAGACCTGCTGACTACATGGTGCTGCTTTCTCTCAACAGACCTGCAGGCTACATAGTGCTGCTTTCTCTCCACAGACCAGCTGACTACATAGTGCTGCTTTCTCTCCACAGACCTGCAGGCTACATAGTGCTGCTTTCTCTCTACAGACCAGCTGACTACATAGTGCTGCTTTCTCTCCACAGACCTGCAGGCTGACTACACGGTGCTGCTTTCTCTCCACAGACCTGCTGACTACATAGTGCTGCTTTCTCTCCACAGACCAGCTGACTACATAGTGCTGCTTTCTCTCCACAGACCTGCAGGCTGACTACATGGTGTTGCTTTCTCTCAACAGACCTGCTGACTACATGGTGCTGCTTTCTCTCCACAGACCTGCAGGCTGACTACATGGTGTTGCTTTCTCTCAACATACCTGCTGACTACATGGTGCTGCTTTCTCTCCACAGACCTGCAGGCTACATGGTGCTGCTTTCTCTCCACAGACCAGCTGACTACATAGTGCTGCTTTCTCTCCACAGACCTGCAGGCTACATAGTGCTGCTTTCTCTCTACAGACCAGCTGACTACATAGTGCTGCTTTCTCTCCACAGACCTGCAGGCTGACTACACGGTGCTGCTTTCTCTCCACAGACCTGCTGACTACATGGTGCTGCTTTCTCTCCACAGACCTGCTGACTACATGTTGTTGCTTTCTCTCGACAGACCTGCTGACTACATGGTGTTGCTTTCTCTCCACAGACCTGCTGACTACATGGTGCTGCTTTCTCTCAACAGACCTGCAGGCTACATAGTGCTGCTTTCTCTCCACAGACCAGCTGACTACATAGTGCTGCTTTCTCTCCACAGACCTGCAGGCTACATAGTGCTGCTTTCTCTCTACAGACCAGCTGACTACATAGTGCTGCTTTCTCTCCACAGACCTGCAGGCTGACTACATGGTGCTGCTTTCTCTCCACAGACCTGCTGACTACATAGTGCTGCTTTCTCTCCACAGACCAGCTGACTACATAGTGCTGCTTTCTCTCCACAGACCTGCAGGCTGACTACATGGTGTTGCTTTCTCTCAACAGACCTGCAGACTACATGGTGCTGCTTTCTCTCCACAGACCTGCAGGCTGACTACATGGTGTTGCTTTCTCTCAACATACCTGCTGACTACATGGTGCTGCTTTCTCTCCACAGACCTGCAGGCTACATGGTGCTGCTTTCTCTCCACAGACCTGCTGACTACATGGTGCTGCTTTCTCTCCACAGACCTGCTGACTACATGGTGCTGCTTTCTCTCCACAGACCTGCTGACTACATGGTGCTGCTTTCTCTCCACAGACCTGCTGACTACATGGTGTTGCTTTCTCTCAACAGACCTGCAGACTACATGGTGCTGCTTTCTCTCCACAGACCTGCAGGCTGACTACACGGTGCTGCTTTCTCTCCACAGACCTGCTGACTACATGGTGCTGCTTTCTCTCAACAGACCTGCAGGCTACATAGTGCTGCTTTCTCTCCACAGACCTGCAGGCTGACTACATGGTGCTGCTTTCTCTCCACAGACCTGCTGACTACATGGTGCTGCTTTCTCTCCACAGACCTGCTGACTACATGGTGCTGCTTTCTCTCCACAGACCTGCTGACTACATGGTGCTGCTTTCTCTCCACAGACCTGCTGACTACATGGTGCTGCTTTCTCTCCACAGACCTGCTGACTACATGGTGCTGCTTTCTCTCCACAGACCTGCTGACTACATGTTGTTGCTTTCTCTCAACAGACCTGCTGACTACATGGTGCTGCTTTCTCTCCACAGACCTGCTGACTACATGGTGCTGCTTTCTCTCAACAGACCTGCAGGCTACATAGTGCTGCTTTCTCTCCACAGACCAGCTGACTACATAGTGCTGCTTTCTCTCCACAGACCTGCAGGCTACATAGTGCTGCTTTCTCTCTACAGACCAGCTGACTACATAGTGCTGCTTTCTCTCCACAGACCTGCAGTCTGACTACACGGTGCTGCTTTCTCTCCACAGACCTGCTGACTACATGGTGCTGCTTTCTCTCCACAGACCTGCTGACTACATGTTGTTGCTTTCTCTCAACAGACCTGCTGACTACATGGTGCTGCTTTCTCTCCACAGACCTGCTGACTACATGGTGCTGCTTTCTCTCAACAGACCTGCAGGCTACATAGTGCTGCTTTCTCTCCACAGACCAGCTGACTACATAGTGCTGCTTTCTCTCCACAGACCTGCAGGCTACATAGTGCTGCTTTCTCTCTACAGACCAGCTGACTACATAGTGCTGCTTTCTCTCCACAGACCTGCAGGCTGACTACACGGTGCTGCTTTCTCTCCACAGACCTGCTGACTACATAGTGCTGCTTTCTCTCCACAGACCAGCTGACTACATAGTGCTGCTTTCTCTCCACAGACCTGCAGGCTGACTACATGGTGTTGCTTTCTCTCAACAGACCTGCAGACTACATGGTGCTGCTTTCTCTCCACAGACCTGCAGGCTGACTACATGGTGTTGCTTTCTCTCAACATACCTGCTGACTACATGGTGCTGCTTTCTCTCCACAGACCTGCAGGCTACATGGTGCTGCTTTCTCTCCACAGACCTGCTGACTACGTGGTGCTGCTTTCTCTCCACAGACCTGCTGACTACATGGTGCTGCTTTCTCTCCACAGACCTGCTGACTACATGGTGCTGCTTTCTCTCCACAGACCTGCTGACTACATGGTGTTGCTTTCTCTCAACAGACCTGCTGACTACATGGTGCTGCTTTCTCTCCACAGACCTGCTGACTACATGGTGCTGCTTTCTCTCAACAGACCTGCAGGCTACATAGTGCTGCTTTCTCTCCACAGACCAGCTGACTACATAGTGCTGCTTTCTCTCCACAGACCTGCAGGCTACATAGTGCTGCTTTCTCTCTACAGACCAGCTGACTACATAGTGCTGCTTTCTCTCCACAGACCTGCAGGCTGACTACACGGTGCTGCTTTCTCTCCACAGACCTGCTGACTACATAGTGCTGCTTTCTCTCAACAGACCTGCTGACTACATGGTGCTGCTTTCTCTCCACAGACCTGCAGGCTGACTACATGGTGTTGCTTTCTCTCAACATACCTGCTGACTACATGGTGCTGCTTTCTCTCCACAGACCTGCAGGCTACATGGTGCTGCTTTCTCTCCACAGACCAGCTGACTACATAGTGCTGCTTTCTCTCCACAGACCTGCAGGCTACATAGTGCTGCTTTCTCTCTACAGACCAGCTGACTACATAGTGCTGCTTTCTCTCCACAGACCTGCAGGCTGACTACACGGTGCTGCTTTCTCTCCACAGACCTGCTGACTACATAGTGCTGCTTTCTCTCCACAGACCAGCTGACTACATAGTGCTGCTTTCTCTCCACAGACCTGCAGGCTGACTACATGGTGTTGCTTTCTCTCAACAGACCTGCAGACTACATGGTGCTGCTTTCTCTCCACAGACCTGCAGGCTGACTACATGGTGTTGCTTTCTCTCAACATACCTGCTGACTACATGGTGCTGCTTTCTCTCCACAGACCTGCAGGCTACATGGTGCTGCTTTCTCTCCACAGACCTGCTGACTACATGGTGTTGCTTTCTCTCAACATACCTGCTGACTACATGGTGCTGCTTTCTCTCAACAGACCTGCAGGCTACATAGTGCTGCTTTCTCTCCACAGACCAGCTGACTACATAGTGCTGCTTTCTCTCCACAGACCTGCAGGCTACATAGTGCTGCTTTCTCTCTACAGACCAGCTGACTACATAGTGCTGCTTTCTCTCCACAGACCTGCAGGCTGACTACACGGTGCTGCTTTCTCTCCACAGACCTGCTGACTACATAGTGCTGCTTTCTCTCCACAGACCAGCTGACTACATAGTGCTGCTTTCTCTCCACAGACCTGCAGGCTGACTACATGGTGTTGCTTTCTCTCAACAGACCTGCTGACTACATGGTGCTGCTTTCTCTCCACAGACCTGCAGGCTGACTACATGGTGTTGCTTTCTCTCAACATACCTGCAGGCTACATAGTGCTGCTTTCTCTCTACAGACCAGCTGACTACATAGTGCTGCTTTCTCTCCACAGACCTGCAGGCTGACTACACGGTGCTGCTTTCTCTCCACAGACCTCAGAAACTTTCGGTCATGTAGTTGTTGTTGAAGAAGTGCTGCAATCTGTTCGAGGGTGGGGCTCAAGCTGCATCCCTGTCTCACACCCCGGCCCTGAGGAAATAAATGTATGTTTACTGCCTATTGTAACCCCACACTTGTTGTTTGTGTACGTTGATGTTATGATGTCATATGTTTTTCCCCCAACACCGCTTTCCATCAATTTGTATCAAGCAGACCCTCATGCCGACTTTAGTCAAAAAACCGATTTTGTTTTGTTTGCTTATCAATAATGGTGTACAGTTGAAGTCAGAAGTTTACACACACCTTAGCCAAATACATTTAAACTCAGTTTTTCACAATTCCTGACATTTAATCCTAGTAAAAACTCATTGTCTTAGGTCACTTTATTTTAAGAATGTGAAATGTCAGAATAATAGTAGAGGGAATGATTTATTTCAGCTTTTATTTCTTTCATCACATTCCCAGTGGGTCAGAAGTTTACATACACTCAATTAGTATTTGGTAGCATTGCCTTTAAATTGTTTAACTTGGGTCAAACATTCAGGTAGCCTTCCACAAGCTTCCCACAATAAGTTGGGTGAATTTTGGCCCATTCCTCCTGACAGAGCTGGTGTAACTGAGTCAGGTTTGTAGGCCTCCTTGCTCGCACACGCTTTTTCAGTTCTGCCCACAAGTTTTCTATAGGATTGAGGTCAGGGCTTTGTGATGGCCACTCCAATACCTTGACTTTGTTATCCTTAGGCCATTTTGCCACAACTTTGGAAGTATGCCTGGGGTCATTGTCCATTTGGAAGACCCATTTGTGACCAAGCTTTAACTTCCTGACTGGTGTCTTGAGATGTTGCTTCAATATATCCACATAATTTTCCTCCCTCATGATGCCATCTGTTTTGTGAAGTGCACCAGTCCCTCCTGCAGCAAAGCACCCCCACAACATGATGCTGCCACTCCCGTGCTTCACAGTTGGGATGGTGTTCTCCGGCTTGCAAGCAACCCCCTTTTTCCTCCAAACACAACGATGGTCATTATGGCCAAACAGTTCTATTTTTCTTTCATCGGACCAGAGGAGATTTCTCCAAAAAGTACCATCTTTGTCCCCTTGTGCAGTTGCAAAACGCAGTCTGGCTTTTTTTATGTCGGTTTTGGAGCAGTGGCTTCTTCCTTGCTGAGCGGCCTTTCAGGTTATGTCGATATAGGCCTCGTTTTACTGTGGATATAGATACTTTTGTACCTGTTTCCTCCAGCATCTTCACAAGGTCCTTTGCTGTTGTTTTGGGATTGATTTGCACTTTTGCACCAAAGTACGTTCATCTCTAGGAGACAGAACGTGTCTCCTTCCTGAGCGGTATGACGGCTGCGTGGTTCCATGGTGTTTATACTTGGGTACTCTTGTTTGTATAGATGAATGAGGTACCAACAGGCATTTGGAAATTGCTCCCAAAGATGAACCAGACTTGGAGGTCTACAATCTTTTTTCTGAGGTCTTGGCTGATTTCTTTTGATTTTCCCATGATGTCAATCAAAGAGGCACTGAGTTTGAAGGTAGGCCTTAAAATACATCCACAGGTACACCTCCAATTGACTTAAATTATGTCAATTAGCCTATCAGAAGCTTCTAAAGCCATGACATCATTTTCTGGAATTATCCAAGCTGCTAAAAGGCACAGTCAACTTAGTGTATGTAAACTTCTGACCCACTGGAATTGTGAAACAGTGAATTATAAGTGAAATAATCTGTCTGTAAACAATTGTTGGAAAAATTAGTTGTGTAATGCACAAAGTAGATGTCCTAACCGACTTGCCAAAACTATGGTTTGTTAACAAGAAATTTGTGGAGTGGTTGAAAAAACGAGTTTTAATGATTTCAACCTAAGTGTATGTAAACTTCCGACTTCAACTGTATATCTGGTATTTTGATTAGAAGACAAATTGACATTTGCTGAGGACATTGTTTTCGCTGAGGAGACTGAAGATGGATTTTAAGTCCTGTTGTTCATTCATTGTAAGTGGGTTCTGGTAGTCTTTAGTAGTTGACTCTAAGAATTGTGTTTAATTATGTATATTGTTTAGCTGTTTGTTCTTTGTTAAAGAGCCAAAAATATTGGAGAAGCTGTTAATCCATTCATCTCTTTGGATAGATAACTCTTCATGTTGTTGTTTGTTTTCGAGTTTTCCAATTAGATTCTATGGATTCTTCAATTACATAGAGCTGATTTCTGTCATTCTGTTTCTTCTTCTTCCATAGTGTATTTCTGTATTGTTTTAGTGATTCACCATAGTGAAGGCGTAGGCTCAGGTTTTCTGGGTCTCTATGTTTTTGATTGGGTAGGTTTCTAAATTTCTTACGTTTTTTTCATCAAACCATTTGTTATTTTTCTTAGGTTGTCTGCTTGACATTTTTAGATTGGATAGGGAAGCTGAGTGGTCAAATATACTGTTTAGGTTTTCTACTGCCAGGTTCACACCTTCACTCTTGCAGTGAAACGTTTTGTCCACCAAACTTTACAGTTGTCTAAAAGGGATTGGATTTGTTGGTCCTCTCGAAGCCTACCAGTGACTGTGTACATATCCAGCATGCGACAGAGCTGCTTTTTGTTGGTTATGTTGTCATAGTTGTGTCTAAGGGGGCATATTTGGGAGGGAATGCTGTCATTTCCAGGTAGGTGTTTGTCTCCCTTTTTCTCTGTTGAGATAATTTCCTTATTTCTAACCAAATGTAAAATGTTCCTGTTTGATTATTGTTCCCGTGTAACACCTGGTAGTTTGGTGGATGGGACTACCAGCTCCCTGTAACCTAGTGGGTCCATCTCCTCTATACCATGTTTCTTCTGGGTTCCTGCTCTTTAGCCCAAAATCTGCTGACTTCAGACCGTATATTCCATGAAGAGATAGTCATCTCTCTCTCTCTCTCTCTCTCTCTCTCTCTCTCTCTCTCTCTCTCTCTCTGTTCTCTGCCCTGCTCTGTCTCTCTCTCTGTCTGTTTCTCTGCTCTCTCACTCTTTCTCTGTTTCTCTCTCTCTCTCTCTGTTTCTCTTCTGTCTGTTCTCTGCTCTGCTCTCGCTCTCTTTTTCTCTGTTTCTCTCCTGTCTGTTCTCTGCTCTGCTCTCTCTCTCTTTTTCTCTGTTTCTCTTTCTTTTTCTGTGTTTCTCCCCTGTCTGTTCTCTGCTCTCTCTGTCCTTGAAATGCTGTATGTGCTAATAACCAAGCCTCTATGGACTAATTGAACGTGACAGAGTTATACAGGGGAGGTGCATCTGAGGTCAATTTGCCCTGAGCAGATGGTGGTAAATTACTGCACCCTTTTGTGATGCACCCTTGTCCTCTGACACCCCGCGGGAACATCCACAGAGAGAGACGCAGTATATAAAACTAACAGCAGGGGGCAGTGTTGTATAAGCAGTGAACTAACATGATTCTCTATGGTAGAAAAACAGCTGTTTCTTTGATAAGGGAAAAGGGGATACCTACTAAGAGTTACAACTGAATGCCTTCAACTGAAATGTGTCTTCCCCATTTAACCCCCAACCCCTCGGAATCAGAGAGGTGCGGAGGGATGCCATAATCGACATCCACGTCTTCGGAGCCCTGGGAACAGTGGGTTAACAAATGTGGGATACGACAAGCAGTAGGACATCTGTTTGACATCGCTAACAACATCAATAAACATTAGAAAACATTCGCAATCTGAATTTGGCGCTAAATGAGGGTGTAGGCCGGACATGCAATAGAGTGGAATGTCTGAATGGGAGACTCTTCAGGGCTGTGTTCATTAGTCAGATTCCATCGAAAAACGTTTTGACTGTAGCGAAAATTCTGTTGTTCTACCCCTGAACAAGGCAGTTATCCCGCTGTTCCTAGGCTGTCATTGTAAATAAGATTTTGTTCTTAACTGACTAGTTAAATAAAGGTAAACTAAAAAACCCTGGTCTCAGGTAAGGTTTCTCACAAGGAGAGTGAGCGGACTAACCGGCTGCGCACCTGCGTCAGCGAACGCACTTGTTGATTTTGTCCACCCACACCAGACACGATCAGGACAGTCAGGTTGAAATATCAAAACGAACTCAGAACCAACTATATTAATTCGGGGACAGGTCAAAAAACATTAAACATTCATGGCAATTTAGGTAGCTAGCTTGCTGGTTGCTAGCTAATTTGTCCTGGGATATAAACATTGGGTTGTTATTTTACCTGAAATGCACAAGGTCCTCTACTCTGACAATGAATCCACAGATAAAAGGGTCAACCTAGTTAGTTTCTAGTAATCTCTCCTCCTTCAGGCTTCTTCTTCTTCTTCTTCTTCTTCTTCTGACTTTATATGGCGGTTGGAAACCAACTGTAATGTGTGTTACCACCACCAACTGGACTGTAGTGTTGACCAGGCTTCTTCTTCTTTGGACTTTATATGGCGGTTGGCCACCAACTTTAAGGTCCATTACCACCACCAGTGTGGACCTCAGTTCATCTTTCAATCACTCATGTGGGTATATGCTCCTAAAAACCAATGAGGAGATGAGAGAAGCGGGATTTGCAGAGCACCAAGTGTCACAAATAGAACCAAATCAAATTTTATTGGTCACAGAGCAGATGCTAATGCGAGTGTAGCGAAATGCTTGTTGTCAACCAGTGGCAAAATCCTCCCCTTGACGACGCTGGGCCTATTGCGCGCCGGGATGTCCTTGTCCCATCGCGCTCTAGCGACTCCTTGTGGTGGACCGGGCGCATGCACGCTGACATCGGTCGCCAGCTGTGCGGTGTTTCCTCTGACACATTGTTGCGGCTGGCTTCTGGGTGTGTCAAGAAGCAGTGTGGCTTTATCGGGGTTGGTGTTTCGGAGGACGCACGGCTCTCGACCTTCGCCTCCCCCGAGTCCCTACAGGAGTTGCAGCGATGAGACAAGACTGTAACTACCAATTGGATATCACCAAAATTTGGGGAAAATTAAAGGGGTGTAAAAAGTAGTAAACAAATACAAAATAATAATGTGACTCACATGAACATGGTCCACCTCTTCGTTCTACACGGCAAACTAATGCTGCAAGAATTGACGGACAAGAATGGGGGAATATTCTATGTTAGTCTCGCCTTTGTAACTCACAACGTCAGAGCCTTAAAAGCCTGGCAAGCAAACCTCTGCTTTCATTGCAGTGAACAGGCATACATTCATGGCTATTACTGAGCTGCATCCCTGTTCTCTACACAGTGCACTACTATGGACACGGGTCAAAAGTAGTGCACTACTACCCTATAGACCCTGGTCTAAAGTAGTGCACTACTACCCTATAGACCCTGGTCTAAAGTAGTGCACTACTACCTTATAGACCCTGGTCTAAAGTAGTGCACTACTTCCCTATAGACCCTGGTCAAAAGTAGTGCACTACTTCCCTATAGACCCTGGTCAAAAGTAGTGCACTACTTCCCTATAGACCCTGGTCAAAAGTAGTGCACTACTAACCTTATGGACCCTGGTCAAAAGTAGTGCACTAAATAATGAATAGGGTCCAATTTGGGACGCCCAGGCTCTAGTTTCACAGCAGGGTTGTGTGATTTCTCAGTGTTTCCCATTTAAAGGCCCATTAGAGCACATCTGTAGCCTAGCTTACATCTTCTGGAGCTGTAAAGGTGACTGTTTATAGCCCAGAACCATTTGTCAGTGTCACGGTTTAGAGGCTGCTAGCCTGCAACTGTAATAGAACAGGGAGGCAGAGCCATTATGATATTAATACCTTGACTAGGAGGTGAGGGGACCAGGGCAGATCAGAGCCATTATGATATTAATACCTTGACTAGGAGGTGAGGGGACCAGGGCAGATCAGAGCCATATATGAAGGTTAATAGAGGATTTAGATGAGGGAGGAAGAAAGGAATGTGGTTGGTAGGCCTATTGTCGCTATATAGTAAGTCTGAAATACACTAAATAGGGAGGGATCTATAGTTTCAAGTTTTAATGTCAGTTGCACAAATACAGTGAAATGCCTTTCTTGCAGCTCTAAACCCAACAATGCAGTAACCCATGTCAATGTTTGGATGTCTTCACTATTATTCTACAATGTAGAAAATAGTACAACTAAAGAAAAACCCTTTGAATGAGTAGGCGTGTCTAAACTTTTGACTGGTCCTGTCTATGTCCCGGATGGCACTGAGCTCAACCCCAGTGATGTACTGGACACCAAGACAATTGGGAAGAGGGCACAACAGAACCTATTCCTCCTCGGGAGACTGAAAAGATTTGTCATGGGTCCTCAGATTCTCCAAAGGTTTTACAGCTGCACCATCGAGAGCATCCTGACAGGTTGCATCACTGTCTGGTTCGGCAACTGCTCGGCCTCCGAAACACCCTCTGTAGCACCATGCGATAGAGGGCAGTGCTGTTGCCTTACCAAGAGGCGATGCAGCCAGTCAAGATGCTCTTAAAGGTGCAGTTGAATAATTTGTTGAGGATATCAGGGCCCAATCCAAACTATAATAGGCAGTCTAAAATGGAAAGAAAGGATGTGATTTGTACTGTAGCTAAGATTCCAGTATCCATATTTGGGTTGGCTGTTTAACAACAAAATTGACACGTGCACAACTATGGGGCAAATCAGATGGGGTTTTCTTAGATTACTGACAATTATAAACCATATATTGTCATCAATGTTTATTTAAAACATAAATACATTTGCACAATGAGCACTTGTTGTCTCTCAAATACATCATTACAGTTGTTGCTTAGCTAGCTAGCGAATATTTGCCATAATAGCATAAAAATGACATCAGTCAAAACGTCTCATAGTAAGACTTACACGTTGGTATGAATGATTCGGGAGACAGGCGCAGGAATGCGTAATAAAAAAAATAAAATAAATTGTACCCAAATTACTGCGTACCGTGTAAAGGCACAGAGACGAAGACCAAAAAACACTATACAAAAACACAGGGTAGAAACCCAAACAAAAGAGCGAGGAGTTCCTCGAATAAATAACACAAGCGCCCAATGATACCACACGGGACTAGACCCCGTAATCATCTGCACAATCCACAAGGGCACGAAAGCCAAAAAACAACGCAGCACAGGTACTCACACGCACCAACGGACATTGTAACAATAATCGACAGCCCAATGGAAACCAAAGGGCCCACTTATACAAGTACTAATCAGTGGGAATAGGGGACAGGTGTGCGTAATGAAAGTTCCCGGAGAGATCCGTGACAAAGACATGTTATCAAGAAAAAGATTAAACTAGCTAAAACTAGCCACCTACGAGTTTTTTGTCATTGTTGCTAGTTATCTGGCCATCCAGAACCATATCAGTTTCTTGTCATTGTTGCTAGCTATCTGGCCATCCAGAACCATATCAGTTTCTTGTCATTGTTGCTAGCTATCTGGCCATCCAGAACCATATCAGTTTCTTGTCATTGTTGCTAGCTATCTGGCCATCCAGAACCATATCAGTTTCTTGTCATTGTTGCTAGCTATCTGGCCATCCAGAACCATATCAGTTTCTTGTCATTGTTGCTAGCTATCTGGCCATCCAGAACCATATCAGTTTCTTGTCATTGTTGCTAGCTATCTGGCCATCCAGAACCATATCAGTTTCTTGTCATTGTTGCTAGCTATCTGGCCATCCAGAACCATATCAGTTTCTTGTCATTGTTGCTAGCTATCTGGCCATCCAGGACCATATCAGTTTCTCGTCATTGTTGCTAGCTATCTGGCCATCCAGAACCATATCAGTTTCTCGTCATTGTTGCTAGCTATCTGGCCATCCAGGACCATATCAGTTTCTCGTCATTGTTGCTAGCTATCTGGCCATCCAGGACCATGACAGCACACAGCTTTCTGCCCCGTTGAACGGTAAACATAATTTCCGTGACGTTGTCAGCTTAACCATCTATTGTACGGTAATCTGGTCTGAAACAGAGTAAATAAGGAATGTGGTTATTGAAAGATAATTGAATGAATATAGCCTACTATTAACATGTGAGTTATAAGTATTTTAACCTTGATTTTACTAGGCAGGTCAGTTAAGAACAAATTCTTATTTTCAATGATGGCCTAGGAACACTGGGTTAACTGGTCTAGGAACAGTGGGTTAACTGCCTTGTTCAGGGGCAGAACGACAGATTCTTTACCTTGTCAACTCGGGGATTCGATCTAGCAACCTTTCAGCTACTGTCCCAACACTCTAACCACTAGGCTACCTGTCTCTAACCACTAGGCTACCTGTCTCTAACCACTAGGGTACCTGCCGCTCCCATAACCATAGCAGCTTACAATAAGTATGCAATGGTGTTCTGACATATAGGAAAAAGAGAATTACGGATAATAGCCTACTCGATTTCAAAAGTCTGCTTTTTATGTGAGAAGCAGGGATGTGGTTGTTACTGTAGCGTGATGCTGTAGCTAAATCCCCAGCGTACAGAGTAGGTGGTCTGACCTGAAATACATAGAATATTAAATTACATCTCGTTTTTCCCCCTGACCTTTTGGTTGTGGGATCAACACTTCCAGGGCTGTAGAAAGCTTTGGATGGCTTTATTGGGGGTACCATACACATCTTGAATCTTTGCATAATACGTATATCTCTGTTCTGTTTTTACATCATGGCTCTAACAGGTTATTTTATTAGAACCAATCTTTCAGCAATCAAGCCTCAAATCTCCAGAGGGTAAATTCCACAACAAGAACCTCCCCCATGCACTGTACTTGCATCATGATTAAAAAGATTGGTGTAATCTGCTCGGGCCCCAAAAAAAATAAAACCAATCACATTACATATGGCCTAATCACGTCAAGACGAAACAAACCAACCACTCAAAGTGTGATAATTACATGATTCTGAAAGGTTTGTTTGGTTATTGGTTATTACATGATTCTGAACAGTTTGTTTGGTTATTGGTTATTACATGAGTCTGAACAGTTTGTTTGGTTAATGGTTATTACATGAGTCTTAAACAGTTTGTTTGGTTATTGGTTATTACATGAGTCTTAAACAGTTTGTTTGGTTATTGGTTATTACATGATTCTGAACAGTTTGTTTGGTTAATGGTTATTACATGAGTCTTAAACAGTTTGTTTGGTTAATGGTTATTACATGAGTCTTAAACAGTTTGTTTGGTTATTGGTTATTACATGAGTCTGAACAGTTTGTTTGGTTAATGGTTATTACATGAGTCTTAAACAGTTTGTTTGGTTATTGGTTATTACATGATTCTGAACAGTTTGTTTGGTTATTGGTTATTAAATTATTCTGAACAGTTTGTTTGGTTATTGGTTATTACATGATTCTGAAAGGTTTGTTTGGTTAATGGTTATTACATGAGTCTTAAACAGTTTGTTTGGTTATTGGTTATTACATGATTCTGAACAGTTTGTTTGGTTAATGGTTATTACATGAGTCTTAAACAGTTTGTTTGGTTAATGGTTATTACATGATTCTGAACAGTTTGTTTGGTTATTGGTTATTACATGAGTCTTCAACAGTTTGTTTGGTTATTGGTTATTACATGATTCTGAACAGTTTGTTTGGTTATTGGTTATTACATGAGTCTGAACAGTTTGTTTGGTTATTGGTTATTACATGAGTCTGAACAGTTTGTTTGGTTATTGGTTATTACATGAGTCTTAAACAGTTTGTTTGGTTAATGGTTATTACATGATTCTGAACAGTTTGTTTGGTTATTGGTTATTACATGATTCTGAACAGTTTGTTTGGTTATTGGTTATTACATGAGTCTTAAACAGTTTGTTTGGTTAATGGTTATTACATGATTCTGAAAGGTTTGTTTGGTTATTGGTTATTACATGAGTCTGAACAGTTTGTTTGGTTATTGGTTATTACATGAGTCTTAAACAGTTTGTTTGGTTATTGGTTATTACATGAGTCTTAAACAGTTTGTTTGGTTAATGGTTATTACATGATTCTGAAAGGTTTGTTTGGTTATTGGTTATTACATGAGTCTGAACAGTTTGTTTGGTTAATGGTTATTACATGAGTCTTAAACAGTTTGTTTGGTTATTGGTTATTACATGATTCTGAACGGTTTGTTTGGTTATTGGTTATTACATGAGTCTGAACAGTTTGTTTGGTTAATGGTTATTACATGAGTCTTAAACAGTTTGTTTGGTTATTGGTTATTACATGATTCTGAACAGTTTGTTTGATTAATGGTTATTACATGATTCTGAACGGTTTGTTTGGTTATTGGTTATTACATGATTCTGAACAGTTTGTTTGGTTATTGGTTATTACATGATTCTGAACAGTTTGTTTGGTTAATGGTTATTACATGATTCTGAACAGTTTGTTTGGTTAATGGTTATTACATGAGTCTTAAACAGTTTGTTTGGTTAATGGTTATTACATGAGTCTTAAACAGTTTGTTTGGTTATTGGTTATTACATGATTCTGAACAGTTTGTTTGGTTAATGGTTATTACATGAGTCTTAAACAGTTTGTTTGGTTAATGGTTATTACATGAGTCTGAACAGTTTGTTTGGTTATTGGTTATTACATGAGTCTTAAACAGTTTGTTTGGTTAATGGTTATTACATGAGTCTGAACAGTTTGTTTGGTTAATGGTTATTACATGAGTCTTAAACAGTTTGTTTGGTTAATGGTTATTACATGATTCTGAACAGTTTGTTTGGTTATTGGTTATTACATGAGTCTTAAACAGTTTGTTTGGTTAATGGTTATTACATGATTCTGAACAGTTTGTTTGGTTATTGGTTATTACATGATTCTGAACAGTTTGTTTGGTTATTGGTTATTACATGATTCTGAACAGTTTGTTTGGTTAATGGTTATTACATGATTCTGAACGGTTTGTTTGGTTAATGGTTATTACATGAGTCTTAAACAGTTTGTTTGGTTAATGGTTATTACATGAGTCTGAACAGTTTGTTTGGTTAATGGTTATTACATGATTCTGAACAGTTTGTTTGGTTATTGGTTATTACATGAGTCTTAAACAGTTTGTTTGGTTAATGGTTATTACATGATTCTGAACAGTTTGTTTGGTTATTGGTTATTACATGATTCTGAACAGTTTGTTTGGTTATTGGTTATTACATGAGTCTTAAACAGTTTGTTTGGTTAATGGTTATTACATGATTCTGAACAGTTTGTTTGGTTATTGGTTATTACATGAGTCTTAAACAGTTTGTTTGGTTATTGGTTATTACATGATTCTGAACAGTTTGTTTGGTTATTGGTTATTACATGAGTCTTAAACAGTTTGTTTGGTTAATGGTTATTACATGAGTCTTAAACAGTTTGTTTGGTTAATGGTTATTACATGAGTCTTAAACAGTTTGTTTGGTTAATGGTTATTACATGATTCTGAAAGGTTTGTTTGGTTATTGGTTATTACATGATTCTGAACAGTTTGTTTGGTTAATGGTTATTACATGATTCTGAACAGTTTGTTTGGTTAATGGTTATTACATGAGTCTTAAACAGTTTGTTTGGTTAATGGTTATTACATGAGTCTTAAACAGTTTGTTTGGTTAATGGTTATTACATGAGTCTTAAACAGTTTGTTTGGTTAATGGTTATTACATGAGTCTTAAACAGTTTGTTTGGTTATTGGTTATTACATGATTCTGAACAGTTTGTTTGGTTAATGGTTATTACATGAGTCTTAAACGGTTTGTTTGGTTAATGGTTATTACATGAGTCTTAAACAGTTTGTTTGGTTATTGGTTATTACATGAGTTTGAACAGTTTGTTTGGTTATTGGTTATTACATGAGTCTTAAACAGTTTGTTTGGTTAATGGTTATTACATGAGTCTTAAACAGTTTGTTTGGTTATTGGTTATTACATGATTCTGAACAGTTTGTTTGGTTATTGGTTATTACATGAGTCTTAAACAGTTTGTTTGGTTATTGGTTATTACATGATTCTGAACAGTTTGTTTGGTTATTGGTTATTACATGATTCTGAACAGTTTGTTTGGTTATTGGTTATTACATGAGTCTTAAACAGTTTGTTTGGTTAATGGTTATTACATGAGTCTTAAACAGTTTGTTTGGTTAATGGTTATTACATGAGTCTTAAACAGTTTGTTTGGTTAATGGTTATTACATGAGTCTTAAACAGTTTGTTTGGTTAATGGTTATTACATGATTCTGAAAGGTTTGTTTGGTTATTGGTTATTACATGATTCTGAACAGTTTGTTTGGTTAATGGTTATTACATGATTCTGAACAGTTTGTTTGGTTAATGGTTATTACATGAGTCTGAACAGTTTGTTTGGTTATTGGTTATTACATGATTCTGAAAGGTTTGTTTGGTTATTGGTTAGTACATGAGTCTGAACAGTTTGTTTGGTTATTGGTTATTACATGAGTCTTAAACAGTTTGTTTGGTTATTGGTTATTACATGATTCTGAAAGGTTTGTTTGGTTATTGGTTATTACATGAGTCTGAACAGTTTGTTTGGTTAATGGTTATTACATGAGTCTGAACAGTTTGTTTGGTTAATGGTTATTACATGAGTCTTAAACAGTTTGTTTGGTTATTGGTTATTACATGATTCTGAACAGTTTGTTTGGTTAATGGTTATTACATGATTCTGAACAGTTTGTTTGGTTATTGGTTATTACATGATTCTGAACAGTTTGTTTGGTTAATGGTTATTACATGATTCTGAACAGTTTGTTTGGTTATTGGTTATTACATGATTCTGAACAGTTTGTTTGGTTATTGGTTATTACATGAGTCTTAAACAGTTTGTTTGGTTAATGGTTATTACATGAGTCTTAAACAGTTTGTTTGGTTAATGGTTATTACATGAGTCTTAAACAGTTTGTTTGGTTAATGGTTATTACATGAGTCTTAAACAGTTTGTTTGGTTAATGGTTATTACATGATTCTGAAAGGTTTGTTTGGTTATTGGTTATTACATGATTCTGAACAGTTTGTTTGGTTAATGGTTATTACATGATTCTGAACAGTTTGTTTGGTTAATGGTTATTACATGAGTCTGAACAGTTTGTTTGGTTATTGGTTATTACATGATTCTGAAAGGTTTGTTTGGTTATTGGTTAGTACATGAGTCTGAACAGTTTGTTTGGTTATTGGTTATTACATGAGTCTTAAACAGTTTGTTTGGTTATTGGTTATTACATGATTCTGAAAGGTTTGTTTGGTTATTGGTTATTACATGAGTCTGAACAGTTTGTTTGGTTATTGGTTATTACATGAGTCTGAACAGTTTGTTTGGTTAATGGTTATTACATGAGTCTTAAACAGTTTGTTTGGTTATTGGTTATTACATGATTCTGAACAGTTTGTTTGGTTAATGGTTATTACATGATTCTGAACAGTTTGTTTGGTTATTGGTTATTACATGATTCTGAACAGTTTGTTTGGTTAATGGTTATTACATGATTCTGAACACTTTGTTTGGTTATTGGTTATTACATGATTCTGAACAGTTTGTTTGGTTAATGGTTATTACATGATTCTGAACAGTTTGTTTGGTTATTGGTTATTACATGAGTCTGAACAGTTTGTTTGGTTATTGGTTATTACATGAGTCTGAACAGTTTGTTTGGTTATTGGTTATTACATGAGTCTGAACAGTTTGTTTGGTTAATGGTTATTACATGAGTCTTAAACAGTTTGTTTGGTTATTGGTTATTACATGATTCTGAACAGTTTGTTTGGTTATTGGTTATTACATGATTCTGAACAGTTTGTTTGGTTATTGGTTATTACATGATTCTGAACAGTTTGTTTGGTTAATGGTTATTACATGATTCTGAACAGTTTGTTTGGTTATTGGTTATTACATGATTCTTAAACAGTTTGTTTGGTTAATGGTTATTACATGAGTCTGAACAGTTTGTTTGGTTATTGGTTATTACATGATTCTGAACAGTTTGTTTGGTTAATGGTTATTACATGATTCTGAACAGTTTGTTTGGTTATTGGTTATTACATGATTCTGAACAGTTTGTTTGGTTATTGGTTATTACATGAGTCTTAAACAGTTTGTTTGGTTATTGGTTATTACATGAGTCTTAAACAGTTTGTTTGGTTATTGGTTATTACATGAGTCTTAAACAGTTTGTTTGGTTAATGGTTATTACATGAGTCTTAAACAGTTTGTTTGGTTAATGGTTATTACATGAGTCTGAACAGTTTGTTTGGTTATTGGTTATTACATGAGTCTGAACAGTTTGTTTGGTTATTGGTTATTACATGAGTCTTAAACAGTTTGTTTGGTTATTGGTTATTACATGAGTCTTAAACAGTTTGTTTGGTTAATGGTTATTACATGAGTCTGAACAGTTTGTTTGGTTATTGGTTATTACATGAGTCTTAAACAGTTTGTTTGGTTATTGGTTATTACATGAGTCTTAAACAGTTTGTTTGGTTATTGGTTATTACATGAGTCTTAAACAGTTTGTTTGGTTAATGGTTATTACATGAGTCTGAACAGTTTGTTTGGTTATTGGTTATTACATGAGTCTTAAACAGTTTGTTTGGTTATTGGTTATTACATGAGTCTTAAACAGTTTGTTTGGTTATTGGTTATTACATGAGTCTTAAACAGTTTGTTTGGTTAATGGTTATTACATGAGTCTTAAACAGTTTGTTTGGTTATTGGTTATTACATGATTCTGAACAGTTTGTTTGGTGGTGCGTACTTGAACGCAGCCCGTGGTATAATATCCTGATTCAATTACACCCAGTATGCTAATAGGTAGACTTCACTGAAATGTGAGAATCTTGGGGAACTAATGGCTCATATGCAGGAGAGAGAGAGACTATCTGAAAGACTCCGCTTAGAGCGCATTGCATTAATAACGGGAGAGACTATGGGGAGCAGAGTACATGTAGAGGGGAGGGTGTGAGATATATTATGGGGGAGGGGGTGAGATACATTATGGGGGGAGGGGGTGAGATATATTATGGGGGAGGGGGTGAGATTTATTATGGGGGAGGGGGTGAGATTTATTATGGGGGAGGGGGTGAGATATATTATGGGGGGAAGGGGTGAGATATATTATGGGGGGAGGGGGTGAGATATATTATGGGGGAGGGGGTGAGATTTATTATGGGGGAGGGGGTGAGATATATTATGGGGGGAAGGTGTGAGATATATTCTGGGGGAGGGGGTGAGATATATTATGGGGGAGGGGTGAGATATATTATGGGGAAGGGGTGAGATATATTATAGGGGGAAGGGGTGAGATATATTATGGGGGAGGGGGTGAGATTTATTATGGGGGAGGGGGTGAGATATATTATGGGGGGAAGGTGTGAGATATATTCTGGGGGAGGGGGTGAGATATATTATGGGGGAGGGGGTGAGATATATTATGGGGAAGGGGTGAGATATATTATAGGGGGAAGGGGTGAGATATATTATGGGGGAGGGGGTGAGATATATTATGGGGGAGGGGGTGAGATATATTATGGGGGAGGGGGTGAGATATATTATGGGGAAGGGGTGAGATATATTATAGTGGGAAGGGGTGAGATATATTATGGGGGAGGGGGTGAGATATATTATAGGGGGAAGGGGTGAGATATATTATAGGGGAGGGGGTGAGATATATTATAGAGGAGGGGGTGAGATATATTCTGGGGGAGGGGGTGAGATATATTATGGGGGGAAGGGGTGAGATATATTATGGGGGGAAGGGGTGAGATATATTATGGGGGAAGGGGTGAGATATATTATGGGGCTGTCGAGGTGTTTTCATTGGGGCTGCTAGGAGGGGGTGGGGTCTGCTGAGTTGGTGGTTCTTTACTTGTCTGTCAGGGTCTGGGGTGGGCTGTTCTGCTGTGGTGCTGAGGCTGCGGTCAGGGTTGGGCTGTTCTGCTGTGGTGCTGAGGCTGCGGTCAGGGTCTGGGGTGGGCTGTTCTGCTGTGGTGCTGAGGCTGCGGTCAGGATCTGGGATGGGCTGTTCTGCTGTGGTGCTGAGGCTGCAGTCAGGGTTGGGCTGTTCTGCAGTGGTGCTGAGGCTGCGGTCAGGGTCTGGGGTGGGCTGTTCTGCTGTGGTGCTGAGGTTGCGGTCAGGGTCTGGGGTGGGCTGTTCTGCTGTGGTGTTGAGGCTGCGGTCAGGGTTGGGTTGTTCTGCTGTGGTGCTGAGGCTGCGGTCAGGGTCTGGGGTGGGCTGTTCTACTGTGGTGTTGAGGCTGCGGTCAGGGTTGGGCTGTTCCTCTGTGGTGCTGAGGCTGCGGTCAGGGTCTGGGGTGGGCTGTTCTGCTGTGGTGCTGAGGCTGCGGTCAGGGTCTGGGGTGGGCTGTTCTGCTGTGGTGCTGAGGCTGCGGTCAGGGTCTGGGGTGGGCTGTTCTGCTGTGGTGCTGAGGCTGTGGTCAGGGTCTGGGATGGGCTGTTCTGCTGTGGTGCTGAGGCTGCGGTCAGGGTTGGGCTGTTCTGCTGTGGTGCTGAGGCTGCGGTCAGGGTCTGGGGTGGGCTGTTCTGCTCTGTGGCTGAGGCTGCGGTCAGGGTTGGGCTGTTCTGCTGTGGTGCTGAGGCTGCGGTCAGGGTCTGGGGTGGGCTGTCCTGCTGTGGTGCTGAGGCTGCGGTCAGGGTCTGGGATGGGCTGTTCTGCTGTGGTGCTGAGGCTGCGGTCAGGGTCTGGGGTGGGCTGTTCTGCTGTGGTGCTGAGGCTGCGGTCAGGGTCTGGGATGGGCTGTTCTGCTGTGGTGTTGAGGCTGCGGTCAGGGTCTGGGGTGGGCTGTTCTGCTGGCTTCTCTGGGGGATTGGTCAGCTCTTTCATGGGTTGTTCTCTGTCAAACCTCATATTTCTCAGCTCCTCCTTCAGCTATTCATCCTATTCCTCTAGTGCTTTGATGTTCTCCTACCTCTGTTTTTTTTCTACTCCTCTTTCTCCTGTTGGAGTCCAGAGTGCAGACATGTCTCTCTCCCCCTCCAGCTCTCCGGGTCTGGTTGAGGGAGTATTGATGTGCTGGATTGTTGTCTGGGTCTGTGCTGACTGGAGTGTGTTCACCTGCTGTTCCAACTCCACCTGTCTTACCTCCAGCTGGGTGACTCTCCTCTTGGGTTCTCTCTCTCTCTCTCTCTCTCTCTCTCTCTCTCTCTCTCTCTCCTCTGTCTCTCTCTCTCTCTCTCTCCTCTCCTCTATCTCTCTCCTCTTGGGTTTGCTTGTATTCTCTCTCTCTCCTCTCTCCTCTGTCCTCTGTCTCTCTCAGTCTCTCTTCTCTCCTCTCTCTCTCTCCTCTTGGGTTTGCTTGCATTCTCTCTCTCTGTCTCTCTCTATGTCTGTCTGTCTCTCTCGCTCTCTCTCTCTCTCTCTCTCAAGACCCTGCTTAGGCTGTTCTGGGGAGAGCAGGTGACCATGGATATGACAGTAACTTATTCAGGTTGGATCTGGAGCAAGTCCATATGTCAGTCGTTACAGCGTTCTACCGAGCTCTGCTTTGGGCGTGGAAATAAAAGCTCTCTGTTCACGGAGACGTTTCACGGCCGGAAGCATTGATAATGGAGGAGACACTGTTTCAAAACCCACTGACAACCCATTCACAACCCACACACAACCCACTCACAACCCACACACAACCCATTCACAACCCACTCACAACCCACTGACAACCCATTCACAACCCACACACAACCCACTCACAACCCACACACAACCCATTCACAACCCACTCACAACCCATTCACAACCCATTCACAACCCACACACAACCCACTCACAACCCATTCACAACCCACTCACAACCCACTCACAACCCACTCATCCAGACCAGAGTGCTGACCTCGCCAGCTTGGTGGCCAAGGCTGGGTTCAAATCTGCCAGCGACATGGTGGAGGCTTCATCCATAAAGTCAACCAGGCTGCTGCAGTAGCTGGTGGAGTGGGGGTCTGTTCTGCACTACCACATTCATTCAGGCAGCTGCTGGGAAGTAGGCAGAGACTGGACCATCTAACCACGAATGACACTGACCTACCTGCTTTTACCATTGCAGCCTAGTGTTCCAGGCCGACAAGTCTGTTTTCTGTCCTGAGTGGATGTTATACCGGCCTATAGGGTTAGGGCTAATTGTGAACCTATACATTAGAAGGCCTAGGTACAGCTTAGCTAAAAGGCAACGTGACTGCCTAGTAAACTAACTGTTGGGGCAAAATATGTCAGTGTGGAAGACCAGGAAACATGAGATGCAGGGGGTGAAAAGATGTGTATTTTATTTAACTAGGCAAGTCAATTAAGAACAACTTCTTATTTTCAATTACGGCCTCGGAACAATTGTCAGCTCGGGGGTTTGAACATGAAACCTTCCAGTTACTAGTCCAACGCTCCAACCACTAGGCTACCCTGCCTCTAACCACTAGGCTACCCTGCCTCTAACCACTAGGCTACCCTGCCTCTAACCACTAGGCTACCCTGCCTCTAACCACTAGGCTACCCTGCCTCTAACCACTAGGCTACCCTGCCTCTAACCACTAGGCTACCCTGCCTCTAACCACTAGGCTATCCTGCCTCTAACCACTAGGCTACCCTGCCTCTAACCACTAGGCTACCCTGCCTCTAACCACTAGGCTACCGGGTGAACCGTCTGAGGGACTTTATAGTGGTGTGGGGTCAAGGGGAGTTTTATTAACAGTGGACAAGAAGAGGGGCTTGGATCTAACTTTCTAGTTCTATTCAAATGAAGTAAAGTTTGTGCTTTTAATGATGTAGCTATTGGGTCACTGAAGGTTTTTAAATAAATAAATAAATAAATCTCTCTTTCTCGCTCTCTCCATCTCGGTCTCTGCCAGGTGGTAGAATAGATAAGTGATGCAGTGATGCTGACTAAGTGAATTTAAAATACTCTCCCAGATCGTTCAATCACTTCTCAATACTGAAAATAACTATCTGACTGATATGAGATACCGCTGAACACTTGCATCTCACCACACACCAGTTCCCGGGCCTGGAATGGTCATGGCCATAGATAGACCGAGCCCAAAAAGGATTCCGAAAACTATCCTTCATGTTGACACTAATCATTACATGACCATAACATTCTAATATTCAATCTATCCATCATTTTACGTTGTACTGTATATTGTGTAGGAACGTTGTAGTAACATTCTAACATTCTAACATTCTAACATTCTAAATACAATGAATGCTATGTTATGGAACACACGCAGCCATTTAAAATACACATATCAAGATGCCTTAACGTGTATAGCGAACTTCCTGACAGGAAAAGGAAATGGAATCGATCCAGTCTTTTCCTGTTACTGTGTATTTACTGTAATTACAAAAGATGTTTAAAGATAGTGTGCATAGTGATAACACCATCGGCAGGATATTAGATACTGAGACCTGAGTCCCAGTACGGACTGAATGCGGGGAACAGCTTGTAATTAATATGGTGTTCATACTAGGAAAGCCTCTGATTAATGTTTCATCTCTAACCTCTATTTTAAATAAAATGCATATATATATATATATATATATATATATATATATATATATATATATATATATATATATATATATATATATATATATATAAAGGAAAGCCTCAGAGTCACAAGGAGGCTGACTCAAAGTCCTTAAAATGTGGAATAAGTCCAGGAGTATGATTGCTTTCTAAAGGGACTGTATGTACATATAGATACAGGTAAAGTGACAACAGACAGTAACAGCAGTATACTGTAGGTAGGGGTAAAGGATAGATAATAGACAGTAACAGCAGTATACTGTAGGTAGGGGTAAAGGATAGATAATAGACAGTAACAGCAGTATACTGTAGGTAGAGATAAAGGATAGATAATAGACAGTAACAGCAGTATACTGTAGGTAGGGGTAAAGAATAGATAATAGACAGTAACAGCAGTATACTGTAGGTAGGGGTAAAGGATAGATAATAGACAGTAACAGCAGTATACTGTAGGTAGAGATAAAGGATAGATAATAGACAGTAACAGCAGTATACTGTAGGTAGGGGTAAAGGATAGATAGACAATAGACAGTAGCAGCAGTATACTGTAGGTAGGGGTAAAGAATAGATAATAGACAGTAACAGCAGTATACTGTAGGTAGGGATAAAGGATAGATAATAGACAGTAACAGCAGTATTCTGTAGGTAGGGATAAAGGATAGATAATAGACAGTAACAGCAGTATTCTGTAGGTAGGGGTAAAGGATAGATCATAGACAGTAACAGCAGTATACTGTAGGTAGGGGTAAAGGATAGATAATAGACAGTAACAGCAGTATACTGTAGGTAGGGGTAAAGGATAGATAATAGACAGTAACAGTATTCTGTAGGTAGGGGTAAAGGATAGATAATAGACAGTAACAGCAGTATAATGTAGGTAGGGGTAAAGGATAGATAATAGACAGTAACAGCAGTATACTCTAGGTAGGGGTAAAGTGACTAGACAACAGGATAGATAATAGACAGTAACAGCAGTGTATGTGGTGAGTGTGAATGTGTGTGTGTGGCTTCAGTATGCATGTGTACGCGTGCTATGTGTGTGATTGGGCGTGTGTAGTGTGTGTGTATGTGTGTACGTGTGTGTTGGTGTTTCAGTGAAAGTACTGTATGTGTCAGTGTGTTGGTAGAGTCCAGTGTGTGGGTAGAGTCCTGTCTGTGGGTTTTAGTCCAGTGTGTGGGAAGAGCCCAGTGTGTTGGGTAGAGTCCTGTCTGTGGGTAGATTCCAATGTGTTGGGTAGAGTCCAGTGTGTGGGTAGAGTCCATTGTGTTGGGTAGAGTCCATTGTGTTGGGTAGAGTCCAGTCTGTGGGTAGAGTCCATTGTGTTGGGTAGAGCCCAGTGTGTTGGGTAGAGTCCAGTGTGTGTGGGTAGAGTCCAGCGTGTGGGTAGAGTCCAGTGTGTGGGTAGAGTCCAGTGTGTTGGGTAGAGTCCAGTGTGTGGTAGAGTCCAGTGTGTTTGGTAGAGTCCAGTCTGTGGGTAGAGTCCAGTGTGTGGGTAGAGTCCAGTGTGTGGTTAGAGTCCAGTGTGTGGTTAGAGTCCAGTGTGTTGGGTAGAGTCCAGTCTGTGGGTAGAGTCCAGTGTGCTGGGTAGAGTCCAGTCTGTGGGTAGAGTCCAGTCTGTGGGTAGAGTCCAGTGTGTGGGTAGAGTCCAGTGTGTTGGGTAGAGTCCAGTGGTTAGAGTCCAGTGTGTTGGGTAGAGTCCAGTGTGTGTGGGTAGAGTCCAGTGCGTGTGGGTAGAGTCCAGTGTGTGAGTAGAGTCCAGTGTTTGGGTAGAGTTCAGTGTGTTGGGTAGAGTCCAGTGTGTGGGTAGAGTCCATTGTGTTGGGTAGAGTCCATTGTGTTGGGTAGAGTCCAGTGTGTGGGTAGAGTCCAGTGTGTTGGGTAGAGTCTAGTGTGTTGGGTAGAGTCCAGTGTGTGTGTAGAGTCCAGTGTGTTGGGTAGAGTCCAGTGTGTTGGGTAGAGTCCAGTGTGTTGTGTAGAGTCTAGTGTGTTGGGTAGAGTCCAGTCTGTGGGTAGAGTCCAGTGTGTTGGGTAGAGTCCAGTCTGTGGGTAGAGTCCATTGTGTTGGGTAGAGCCCAGTGTGTTGGGTAGAGTCCAGTGTGTGTGGGTAGAGTCCAGCGTGTGGGTAGAGTCCAGTGTGTGGGTAGAGTCCAGTGTGTTGGGTAGAGTCCAGTGTGTGGGTAGAGTCCAGTGTGTTTGGTAGAGTCCAGTCTGTGGGTAGAGTCCAGTGTGTGGGTAGAGTCCAGTGTGTGGTTAGAGTCCAGTGTGTGGTTAGAGTCCAGTGTGTTGGGTAGAGTCCAGTCTGTGGGTAGAGTCCAGTGTGTTGGGTAGAGTCCAGTCTGTGGGTAGAGTCCAGTCTGTGGGTAGAGTCCAGTGTGTGGGTAGAGTCCAGTGTGTTGGGTAGAGTCCAGTGTGTGGTTAGAGTCCAGTGTGTTGGGTAGAGTCCAGTGTGTGTGGGTAGAGTCCAGTGCGTGTGGGTAGAGTCCAGTGTGTGAGTAGAGTCCAGTGTTTGGGTAGAGTTCAGTGTGTTGGGTAGAGTCCAGTGTGTGGGTAGAGTCCATTGTGTTGGGTAGAGTCCATTGTGTTGGGTAGAGTCCAGTGTGTGGGTAGAGTCCAGTGTGTTGGGTAGAGTCTAGTGTGTTGGGTAGAGTCCAGTGTGTGTGTAGAGTCCAGTGTGTTGGGTAGAGTCCAGTGTGTTGGGTAGAGTCCAGTGTGTTGTGTAGAGTCTAGTGTGTTGGGTAGAGTCCAGTCTGTGGGTAGAGTCCAGTGTGTTGGGTAGAGTCCAGTGTGTGGGTAGAGCAGTGTGTTGGGTAGAGTCCAGTGTGTTGGGTAGAGCAGTGTGTTGGGTAGAGCAGTGAGTTGGGTAGAGTCCAGTGTGTTGGGTAGAGTCCATTGTGTTGGGTAGAGTCCATTGTGTTGGGTAGAGTCCAGTCTGTGGGTAGAGTCAAGAGAGTCAGATCAAAAAGGATGCAATGCAGGTAGTCCGGGCAGCCATTTGCAATTTAGCAGTCTTGTTTAGCAGTCTTGTTTAGCAGTCTTATTGCATGGGGATAGAAGCTGTTCAGGGTCTTGTTGGTTCCAGACTTGATGCACCAGTACGTACACCTTGCCCTGCGATAGCAGAGAGAACAGTCTATAACTCGGATGGGTGGAGTTTAAAACATTTTAGGTCTGACTGACACGGCCTGGCACAGAGGTCCTGGATGGCAGGGAGCTCAGCCCCAGTGATGTACTGCACTGTACTGGGTTGTACTCACCACCCTCTGTAGCGCCTTGCCGTTGCCATACCAAGCGGTGACGCAGCCAGTCAAGACGCTCTCGATGGTGCAGCTGTAGAACTTTTTGAGGATTTGAGGGCCGATGCCAAATCATTTCAACCTCCTGAGGGGGAAGAGGCGCTGAGGTGCCGTCTTCACAACTCAACCCTGAGGTTTTATAGGCACCTTGCTTACTGTATACCTGCAACATGGTTTCATTAGAATATATATACAAATATTGTTATTCAACCATCTAAGTATGTTTATATTTTGTGTCTCACACTAGTGGTATAAGGGACAGACATGAACAGACTTTTGGAAATTATCTTCTATGTTGGCACTAAATGTTTTACTCAGCAAAGAGCATCATAATTGCCAGCAGCATACCACCCTGCATACCACTCTGCATACCACGGCTGGCTTGCTTCTGATGCTAAGCAGGGTTGGTCCTGGTCAGTCCCTGGATGGGAGACCAGATGCTGCTGGAAGTGGTGTTGGAGGGCCAGAAGTAGGCACTCTTTCCTCTAGTCTAAAAAAAAAAATAGCCCAATACCCCAGGCCAGTGATTGACACTGCCCTGTGTAGGGTGCCGTCTTTTGGATGGGATGTTAAACGGGTGTCCTGACTTTCTGAGGTCATTAAAGATCCCAAGGCACTTATCGTAAGAGTAGGGGTGTTAACCTCGGTGTTAACCTCGGTGTCCTAGCTAAATTCCCAATCTGGCCCTCAAACCATCACAGTCCCCTAATAATCCCCAGTTTACAATTGGCTCATTCATCCCCCCTCCTCTCCCCTGTAACCATTCCCCAGGTTGTTGCTGCAAATGAGAATGTGTTCTCAGTCAATTTACCTGGTAAAATAACAGATAAATAATTTTCTTTCCCTTTGGAATGTTTTTGTCTGAGACCGTTCACTGCTGGTGAAACAACCTGGTCTCAGAGCATTTTGTATTATTCTGTACGTAAATCTGAGACCCTCCATTTAGTATGATATTTTACATTTCGTAAGGTATGTATTAATTTGTGGTTGTCCATTCCATTTTCGTTTGATATTTTATGAATTACAATTCGTATTTTATGTCACGAATTTACAAAAAGTACAATATGTTACGAATTTACAAAACGTACAATATGTTACGAATTTACAAAACGTACAATATGTTATGAATTTACTAAACGTACAATATGTTACGAATTTACTAAATGTACAATATGTTACGAATTTACAAAACGTACAATATGTTACGAATTTACAAAAAACGGATTATATGTTATGAATTCTAGCTAGGTGGCTAAGCAGCTAATGTTAGCTGGCTCACTAATGCATTACCGGGGGCAAACTACCCACCCTCCAGGACACCTACAGCACCCAATGTCACAGGAAGGCCATAAAGATCATCAAGAACATCAACCACCCGAGCCACTGCCTGTTCACCCCGCTACCATCCAGAAGGCGAGGTCAGTACAGGTGCATCAAAGCTGAGACCGAGAGACTGAAAAACAGCTTCTATATCAAGGTTATCAGATTGTTAAACAGCCACCACGAGCACATTAGAGGCTGCTGCTTATAGGCATAGACTAGAAATGACTGGCCACTTTAAAGTATAGAACACTAGTCACATTAATAATGTTTACATGTCTGGCATTACTCATCTCATACAGTGCCTTGCGAAAGTATTCGGCCCCCTTGAACTTTGCGACCTTTTGCCACATTTCAGGCTTCAAACATAAAGATATAAAACTGTATTTTTTTGTGAAGAATCAACAACAAGTGGGACACTATCATGAAGTGGAACGACATTTATTGGATATTTCAAACTTTTTTAACAAATCAAAAACTGAAAAATTGGGCGTGCAAAATTATTCAGCCCCTTTCAGTGCAGCAAACTCTCTCCAGAAGTTCAGTGAGGATCTCTGAATGATCCAATGTTGACCTAAATGACTAATGATGATAAATACAATCCACCTGTGTGTAATCAAGTCTCCGTATAAATGCACCTGCACTGTGATAGTCTCAGAGGTCCGTTAAAAGCGCAGAGAGCATCATGAAGAACAAGGAACACACCAGGCAGGTCCGTCGTATATTGCACAAATCTGGCCTTTATGGAAGAGTGGCAAGAAGAAAGCCATTTCTTAAAGATATCCATAAAAAGTGTTGTTTAAAGTTTGCCACAAGCCACCTGGGAGACACACCAAACATGTGGAAGAAGGTGCTCTGGTCAGATGAAACCAAAATTGAACTTTTTGGCAACAATGCAAAACGTTATGTTTGGCGTAAAAGCAACACAGCTGAACACACCATCCCCACTGTCAAACATGGTGGTGGCAGCATCATGGTTTGAGCCTGCTTTTCTTCAGCAGGGACAGGGATGATGGTTAAAATTGATGGGAAGATGGATGGAGCCAAATACAGGACCATTCTGGAAGAAAACCTGATGGAGTCTGCAAAAGACCTGAGACTGGGACGGAGATTTGTCTTCCAACAAGACAATGATCCAAAACATAAAGCAAAATCTACAATGGAATGGTTCAATAATAAACATATCCAGGTGTTAGAATGGCCAAGTCAAAGTCCAGACCTGAATCCAATCGAGAATCTGTGGAAAGAACTGAAAACTGCTGTTCACAAATGCTCTCCATCCAACATCACTGAGCTCGAGCTGTTTTGCAAGGAGGAATGGGAAAAAATGTCAGTCTCTCGATGTGCAAAACTGATAGAGACATACCCCAAGCGACTTACAGCTGTAATCGCAGCAAAAGGTGGCGCTACAAAGTATTAACTTAAGGGGGCTGAATAATTTTGCACGCCCAATTTTTCAGTTTTTGATTTGTTAAAAAAGTTTGAAATATCCAATAAATGTCGTTCCACTTCATGATTGTGTCCCACTTGTTGTTGATTCTTCACAAAAAAAAATACAGTTTTATGTCTTTATGTTTGAAGCCTGAAATGTGGCAAAAGGTCGCAAAGTTCAAGGGGGCCGAATACTTTCGCAAGGCACTGTATGTATACTGTATTCTATACTATTATACGGTATCTTAGTCACTTAATGTTTATATGTCTGGCATTATTCATCTCATATGTACAGTTGAAGTCGGAAGTTTAAATACACTTAGGTTGGAGACAAACTCTTTTTCAACCACTCCACACATTTCTTTTTAACAAACTGTAGTTTTGGCAAGTCGGTTAGGACATCTACTTTGTGCATGACAGAGGTAGTTTTTACAACAATTGTTTACAGACAGATTATTTCACTGTATCACAATTCCAGTGGGTCAGAAGTTTACATACACTAAATTGACTGTGCCTTTAAACAGCTTGGAAAATTTCAGAAAATTATGTAATGGCTTTAGAATCTTCTGATAGGCTAATTGACATCATTTGAGTCAATTGGAGGTGTACCTGTGGATGTATGTTACGGTTTTCTTCCGTCGAAGGAGAGGAGGACCAAAATGCAGCGTGCTTATTTCGATACATCTTTAATAAAATATTATTATTATTATTATTATTCGACCATGCTGGTCATTTTGAACATTTGAACATCTTGGCCATGTTCTGTTATAATCTCCACCCGGCACAGCCAGAAGAGGACTGGCCACCCCACATAGCCTGGTTCCTCTCTAGGTTTCTTCCTAGGTTTTGGCCTTTCTAGGGAGTTTTTCCTAGCCACCGTGCTTCTACACCTGCATTGCTAGCTGTTTGGGGTTTTAGGCTGGGTTTCTGTACAGCACTTTGAGATATCAACTGATGTACGAAGGGCTATATAAATACATTTGATTTGATTTTGATTTGATACATCCTCTCTGCTATAACAGTGGTTATACAGCCTCTCTGCTATAACAGTGGTTATACATCCTCTCTGCTATAACAGTGGTTATACAGCCTCTCTGCTATAACAGTGGTTATACATCCTCTCTGCTATAACAGTGGTTATACAGCCTCTCTGTTATAACGGTGGTTATACAGCCTCTCTGCTATAACAGTGGTTATACAGCCTCTCTGCTATAACAGTGGTTATACAGTCTCTCTGCTATAACAGTGGTTTTACACCCTCTCTGCTATAACAGTGGTTATACAGCCTCTCTGCTATAACAGTGGTGATACATCCTCTCTGCTATAACAGTGGTTATACACCCTCTCTGCTATAACGGTGGTTATACAGCCTCTCTGCTATAACAGTGGTTTTACATCCTCTCTGCTATAACAGTGGTTATACATCCTCTCTGCTATAACAGTGGTTCTACATCCTCTCTGCTATAACAGTGGTTCTACATCCTCTCTGCTATAACAGTGGTTATACATCCTCTCTGCTATAACAGTGGTTATACATCCTCTCTGCTATAACAGTGGTTATACATCCTCTCTGCTATAACAGTGGTTATACATCCTCTCTGCTATAACAGTGGTTATACATCTTGGTTAAACGTGGTTATACATCCTCTCTGCTATAACAGTGGTTATACATCCTCTCAGTGATTGGGGAGGTAGTGTTAATGAGGGTCTTAGAGTAGAGCAGACACACACACACACACACACACACACACACACACACACACACACACACACACACACACACACACACACACACACACACACACACACTCCGTAAATAATGCAGTTGCTGACCCTGAGGGTGTTGGTTGATGATCCCAGTCCGCCACAGCCACCTCCCTCCATAAATCCCCCTCATTAACGTTGGTTTGTGACACCTTGTGAACTGAGCCAGCCAGGGGTTGAACTCATTATCAGGATGCCTCCCAAATGGCATTCAAAGTCCTATCGGCCTTGGTCAAAAGTAGTAAACTAAATAGGTAGTAGGGTGGCATTTGGGATGCATAAACATCCTATTTTCTCCACCTGTGAGTGTTTGACTCGGGCACCAATGACACACAGCTGAAAGACAATTGATTTTTAGAATGGGTCTCTATAGAGTCTGACATTGGTTGGATGTTACAAGCAGTTCCCTCACCTGTAATACAGTTATTTCAATTTTAATTACATTTTTATTAAAGAGTCTTAGCTGAGTCCTAGCTGATACACATTGCTGATACCAGTAGCGATTTTAGCATGTAGATCTTGGTGGGGAGAAAAAGAAAATACAAGTGGGATGCATGCCAGCAAAGCCACAACACAACGCAACAATACGCAATACATTAATTGCACTATAACGTTGACAAACAGTGCCCACAAACTGTTAAAGCCAACAGCAGTCCCAACATCTACCACTGTAACACTGCCTTGTCTGGCAGCGAAACAGTTCATTCAGCTTTATTTTCTGCCTTTAAAAAAAAAACAAAGCTGATATGGCTGACTTGCTTAAACACATGTGGTTTCTAAGGACAATTGAGATGTACAAACTATGGCATAAGGGAACGACAGGCGGATCAGACGCAGTATGGCTCCTACTCCTACTTCGGAGGCATTCACCTCCAGGGTGAAAGGAAGGGTCAGATCAGGTTGGCGAAGGACAGGAGCTGAGGTGAAGAGGTGTTTCAAGTTGTTGAACGCAGTCAGGGCGGTATCAGTCCATTGAAGGGTCCGGGTCTTTTGGCTGGTAAGGGAAGACCCCCCCTGAAATGGACAAAAATGAATGGGAACTGATTGGCACTGTACGAAACATATACACGATGTACAATACCACTCAAATGGATGGCATTTCATTCAAAACTTATTGCAAATGTCATATGGCAAATGCCAAGTGTCACACAGCAAAAATCCAGTAGATGGCGAGCGTGCTCCACAGTAAATGTTCATATTGCAAAAGCACATCAAGTCAAGACCCAAGGGTCAAATTTTGAAAATGTGATTTTTTTTTCTTCAAAAACTTTAAAAAGTGCTTTCTGGACTGTTTTTCGAAATCCTTTTGATTTTTTGTTGTTGTAAATTATACATGTATAAGAACTGTATGAACATAATTTTGTCATATTTTATTGTCATATTTTTTTAAACTTGTCCATATGGTGTATGTTTTGTCCATTTGCAATATGATTTCATAGGAAGTCAAAAGTCCAAGTCAAAAATCAGTGAACCATTACCAAATGCCACAAGAAATGTTCAAATGCAATATGAAAGTATTGAAAGTGCGAAATCAGGATGTTATGTTCATTTGCCATGTACAATCATAGGAAGTCGGTTTCCAAACCCAAAAGTCAGTGAACCATGTCCAAATGGCATTTATACTGCTCAAATGATATATAGCACTATGCTAAGCCATGAATCAACCTAGATGGTCTATTTGTCATGTATGATGAGGGATGTATGATGTCGTTTTTTAATGATTTTTTAAAAAATGTCCAAAATGACCATTGGATGGGCACGGGTGGAGGGTGCTCCCTACCCAACCGTAGACCCCTTGCTCCCCCCTAAAGGCATTAAAAAACATTTAACAAATGTGCTCCTGGTAACCCGTTCCAATCACCAGGTGCACGGCTGTCCATTTGCAATATGTTTCAATGGGCATTTACCATCACGAATTTGACATACTCAAAGGACGGGGTCCTTGAATGAGCTATCGGACAGAAACGTTAGGGTCAGTCACTATGGGCTGAGGCGGTTACAATGCACCCAGTCTTGCGACTCTGGGACTTTTCTAAATGTCGTAATTTTCGTGATGGTCAAAATGAATTGAAGTTATTGCAAATGTACTTGGCTGTTTCTCCATCTGAGAACCTTCTAGAGCCACATAGCTCACCATGCACTATCGACTTGAGCTCTAGAACAGGTTTTCAACGTTTCAGAGCTCTAGGTCTGACGGTTCTTTGATTGTTCGACCAAAGGTAACTATTGTAGGGTCTGTGTGTCTCTAAGCCCCACACTGTGTCAGTCCATCCTTGCTGTGTGTGTGTGTGAGTTTTTCTTGGAAATCTTTTGGGAGAAATGACTGAGGGTTGCCTAATTGCACATATACAATTTTGGAAAGAGCTGACCTTTTGACCTTTCGAAACAGCCCCTATGACCCCAATTTAAGGCACTTCCGCTTGACACAGGAAGCTGAAAGTGAATACATATCCTCCTTGGGGTATTCTCTTACAGAATTTTGAGTTTTACGTCTTTACGTTAAGAACTGATTGATTTACAGAGGGTTGAATGAGTGTGTGTGATTTCAGAAAATCACAGAAATTCACAGAAATCTTGCAGAGCTCCGAAACCCACCTTAATGGATTAGTCTGAAAACACCGCAAATGGATCTGTAACTTTTTTGAAAAAAAAACGAATTTCTTTGAACATCACCAATTGTACATTGTACGATTTCTCATAAATTACGATAGATAAATGGCTGGTTCTTCATTTCCTGACACCGTAGGTTCATGTACTTTGATTTGAAGTGGTAAAATTAGCGCTCTATTTTCATTTTTTACCTTTAATCCCAGAAAAATGGCCTTAACTCAAAAGCGTTGAGGCCTTGACGCCATCTTGTTTCTGGGCTAACAGCCCATTAGTCCAAACCTAAGCTCATCAAGTTTCGTCTTCGAAGTCTTTTCCGTTTAGGAGAAATGGCCATGTTGTGATTGGTGATGTTTTGTACTTTTGCAATAAGATTCCATAAATTCCACCAGGTGGAATTTACCTGGTCAGCGGAAAAATGACCAACATTTGAAAAATGTACAAAACGGAAACCGAATGTCCGAGAGACTTCGTTCGATGACTTCCCGGAAGATATGGCCCCGGTGCACATTCGCAGACATCTAGTAAGGGACCGTACATTTGCAATTTTGAGATTCTCATTGATCATACAGCAAATGCCGAAAAGTGCCCTTCAGGTATGTAAGGGCAGTGAGGGGAGCGCCAGTAGAACTGAAGTTCTGAATGAACCGGCCATAGTAGTTGGAGAACCCAATGAATCATTGGAGTTCCTTAATGGATGTGGGTTTGGGCCAGTTACTGACAGCGGTGACTTTGTTCTCATCCATGCTGACCCCTCCAGGTGTCATTTCGAAACTGAGAAAGTTTACCAAGGTTACCTGGAAGATGCTCTTTTCAGTCTTCACATAACGATTATGGTCAAGGAGCTGTTGCACATGCTGTATGTGTTCCTTCAGGGAGTAGGAGTAAATCAGGCTGTCATCAATGTAGACGATGAGAAAGAGGTTGATCGTATCCTGGAAAATTCAAAAGGATTGGAAGACGTTAGTAAGGCTGTACGGTGTGACCAGTTATTTGTAGTGCATTAGTGATAAAAAAAACGTCTTCAATTTGTCGCCTTTACGTATACAAACAAGGTTATATGCACTACGCAGGTCGAGATTTGTATAGAAGGTTCGCTGGGATCAGAAGAAGAGGGAAACGGCTCTTGAACACGACGTCATTCAGGGAACGGTAATCAATACATGGACGGAGACCACTATCCTTTTTTGCAGAAGGACGAATGAAATCATTTTCGACTAGTTCTCCATTGTCTCATATTCCGGGATAGATAGGGGGTAAACACAGCCCTTCGGTGGGGCACTCCAGGGAGTAAGTCAATAGCACAGTCTCCTGGGCGATGTGGTGGCAGAGTAGAGACCTTGATTTTGCTGAAGACATTGCTGTACTGGGTGTATTCAGATGGTATGATGGGTGGCACTGCAGAGGCAGAGTCCTCAATGGTGGTGGCTCTGCAGGGTAGGCTGAAACAACTGGTGAAGCAGGTAGAAGACCAGGACAGTACTTCACCTTGTTGTCACGAGATGGCAGGGCCGTGACGATAAAGCCAGGGGTATCCGAGGATGAGTGGCTGTTTGGGGGGATGAGAGTTCCATGAGTTGAATGATTTTCAGTGTGGAAGACTCCAATCTGGAGGGTGACGCAATAACGTAATTTGTTGAAGTTCTATGAGGAGGTCTCCTATAGGACGACCGGAAGTGATCGAATACCTCTTTGAAGAGGGTGTGTAAAAGGGTCTCGGAGTTCTGTGTTGTTGGCAGTCCATCTGGCGGTGGCCCAATCCAGGGCTTTGCCTGTGAGTAGAGACACAACTAAATCCACCCTGCTCTTGTCGGTGGCGAAGTTAGTGGGGTTGTGCTCAATGTACTTGCTGCAGGTGAATCAAAACTAGGACTGAAGACTATAACTGGTTCTCACAAATGAGCTAGGAAAAGGCTTAGTAGAGTCAAAATGAACAATACCTCACAAAGGCAGAAACAGAAATGAACTGAACTAAATAAGGAGATGATGAGACCAGGTGAGTAACTAACACAGGTGGAAATCAATGAACAAAAAATTAAAGACAGGGCTACATTCAAGAACACAAAAAAACGGAGCTACATTCAAGAACACACCGAAGCAGAACACAAGGTTGACTAAGAAAATAAATACAGAACCTTACAGTAACTCTATGTCAGCACCCAAGGGGCTTGAATTGTTAAGGTCTACCCTTAGACTTGGCGGTGACATACTTTCCCACGGGTGACAGAACACTGAGCTAATCATGGCACAACTAGAGAACATTACCAACACATATGTTCGTTATTTTCCGCTGACTGCCCCACCACCACAGAAAGCACTGAGCTGGGCTGAAACCCCTGTTATAGCTAGGCTATAGTCGACAGAGTTATAGTGAGGCTATAGTCGACAGAGTTATAGTGAGGCTATAGTCGACAGAGTTATAGCGAGGCTATAGTCGACAGAGTTACAGCGAGGCTATAGTCGACAGAGTTATAGCGAGGTTTTAGTCGACAGGGTTATAGTGAGGCTATAGTCGACAGAGTTATAGCGAGGCTATAGTCGACAGAGTTACAGCTAGGCTATAGTCGACAGAGTTATAGCTAGGCTATAGTCGACAGAGTTATAGCGAGGCTATAGTTGACAGAGTTATAGCTAGGCTATAGTCGACAGAGTTATAGCGAGGCTATAGTTGACAGAGTTATAGCTAGGTTATAGTCGACAGAGTTATAGCTAGGCTATAGTCGACAGAGTTATAGCTAGGTTATAGTCGACAGAGTTATAGCTAGGTTATAGTCGACAGAGTTATAGCTAGGCTATAGTCGACAGAGTTATAGCGAGGCTATAGTCGACAGAGTTATAGCGAGGCTATAGTTGACAGAGTTATAGCGAGGCTATAGTCGTAATAGTTATAGCTAGGTTATTGTCGACAGAGGAATAGCTACGCTGTAGTCAACAGAGTTATAGCTAAGTTATAGTCGACAAAGTTATAGTTTGGCTGTAGTCGACAGAGTTATAGCTAGGCTATAGTCGACAGAGTTAGAGCTAGGCTATAGTCGACAGAGTTAGAGCTAGGCTATAGTCGACAGAGTTACAGGTAGGCTATAGTCGACAGAGTTACAGCTAGGTTATAGTCGACAGAGTTATAGCGAGGCTATAGTCGACAGAGTTACAGCTAGGCTATAGTTGATAGAGTTATAGCGAGGCTATAGTCGACAGAGTTATAGTTTGGCTGTAGTCGACAGAGTTATAGCTAGGCTATAGTCGACAGAGTTAAAGCTAGGCTATAGTCGACAGAGTTAGAGCTCGGTTATATTCGACAGAGTACAGCTAGGCTATAGTCAACAGAGTTACAGCTAGGTTATAGTCGACAGAGTTACAGCTAGGCTATAGTCAACAGAGTTACGGCTAGGCTATAGTCGACAGAGTTACAGGTAGGCTATAGTCGACAGAGTTACAGCTAGGTTATAGTCGACAGAGTTACAGCTAGGCTATAGTCGACAGAGTTACAGCTAGGCTATAGTCTACTTCATCAAACTGTCTTCCTCTCATATGGCCATTCTAACAGCCCACAGTTTAACATTTTATTACATATATTTTTTGCTCTAAAAAGCGGTGTTTCAGCTTTTTAATAATTGAGTTAAAAAAAACGAAATAGGCTGCTGCTAAATAATATTGCCTAAATCGTTTTTATAATGAATGAATTAGTTAATTAGAAGAAAGTCTGCATCCTAAATTGCACCATATTCCCTATGTAGTGCACTACAAAAGTTGGATAGGGTGCATTCAGTCCACTTTTCTCCATATACCTGTTATTATGTAAACATGCCGTTCAGCACACAATTGTTTTTTATCTTGATCAGCCTGTTAATTGTTTCTACTATCTGCAGTGTGTAATTGCGTGTGTGTGTCTGGGTGTGTTTCTGTGTGTGTGTGTGTGTGTGTGTGTGTGTATGTGTGTGTGTCTGTGTGTGTATTTGCGTGTGTGTGTGTGTATGTGTATGTGTATGTGTGTGTAATTGCGTGTGTGTGTCTGGGTGTGTGTCTGTGTGTGTGTGTATGTATGTGTGTGTGTCTGTGTGTGTATTTGCGTGTGTATGTGTGTGTATGTGTGTGTGTATGTGTGTGTAATTGCGTGTGTGTGTCTGGGTGTGTTTCTGTGTGTGTATGTGTGTGTAATTGCGTGTGCGTGTCTGGGTGTGTGTCTGTGTGTGTGTGTGTGTGTGTATGTGTGTGTGTATGTGTGTGTATTTGCGTGTGTGTGTCTGTGTGTGTCTCTGTGAGTCTGTGTGTGTGTGTGTGTGTGTGTTTGTGCGTACGTGCGTTTGTGCTTGCTCTGAATGCTCTGAATGCTCTGAATGCTCTGAATGCGTGCTGTGTGTGTTATCTAGGGTGTTATCTTAGTGTTCCGTGTAACATTTACCATTTCTTCCTGGGTAGTTTCATCATGGTAGAGCCTTTAATTGCCTTCCTGATAATTACTCTTGATAACAACAAATGAAGCAGTTTCTCTTTTTTATTTGGTTATTTTCTTCCAAAACTAACAAGCTAATCAATCGGAGAGGTGTCTAGGGCAAACTTCTATACTCATTGATTTAAAAATAGAACATTGTGCAGAATTTTTCCACACGGACTAATACAGGAAGTTTTTTAATCTAACTTTTGTAATTGGATTGTCTGAGAGAGTTTGTTGGATTTGGATTCCACCTGATAGAGTTTGACCACCCAGATCAATGTACCACACTGTCAAGGCAAACTCCAATCAATACCAAGTTTCTCTGTATCATCGTTGTTGCTTTTGTTTACCTTTGTTATTTGACAGTACTGACCATTATCCCAGCAGCATGAGGTAAAGCCTGTTTGTGTCTCAGGTCCCAATGGGAAGGAATTATAGATGTGGTAATGCAGCAGCAGCCATAGAAATAGAATGAATAAAACAGTCTTGGAACCTCTAACTCTGGTAAATAGAATGAATAGAACCTCTAACCCTGGTAATATGACTGGTAAATAGAATGAATAGAACCTCTAACTCTGGTAAATAGAATGAATAGAACCTCTAACCCTGGTAATATGACTGGTAAATAGAATGAATAGAACCTCTAACCCTGGTAATATGACTGGTAAATAGAATGAATAGAACCTGTAACTCTGGTAAATAGAATGAATAGAACCTCTAACCCTGGTAATATGACTGGTAAATAGAATGAATAGAACCTATAACCCTGGTAATATGACTGGTAAATAGAATGAATAGAACCTCTAACCCTGGTAATATGACTGGTAAATAGAATGAATAGAACCTCTAACCCTGGTAAATAGAATGAATAGAACCTCTAACCCTGGTAATATGACTGGTAAATAGAATTAATAGAACCTGTAACTCTGGTAAATAGAATGAATAGAACCTCTAACCCTGGTAAATAGAATGAATAGAACCTCTAACCCTGGTAAATAGAATGAATAGAACCTCTAACCCTGGTAATATGACTGGTAAATAGAATGAATAGAACCTGTAACTCTGGTAAATAGAATGAATAGAACCTCTAGCCCTGGTAATATGACTGGTAAATAGAATGAATAGAACCTCTAACCCTGGTAATATGACTGGTAAATAGAATGAATAGAACCTCTAACCCTGGTAAATAGAATGAATAGAACCTATAACCCTGGTAATATGACTGGTAAATAGAATGAATAGAACCTGTAACCCTGGTAATATGACTGGTAAATAGAATGAATAGAACCTGTAACCCTGGTAAATATAATGAATAGAACCTGTAACCCTGGTAATATGACTGGTAAATAGAATGAATAGAACCTCTAACCCTGGTAATATGACTGGTAAATAGAATGAATAGAACCTCTAACCCTGGTAATATGACTGGTAAATAGAATGAATAGAACCTACCTGTAACCCTGGTAAATATAATGAATAGAACCTATAACCCTGGTAATATGACTGGTCAATAGAATGAATAGAACCTCTAACCCTGGTAATATGACTGGTAAATAGAATGAATAGAACCTGTAACCCTGGTAAATAGAATGAATAGAACCTCTAACCCTGGTAATATGACTGGTAAATATAATGAATAGAACCTGTAACCCTGGTAAATAGAATGAATAGAACCTCTAACCCTGGTAATATGACTGGTAAATATAATGAATAGAACCTGTAACCCTGGTAATATGACTGGTAAATAGAATTAATAGAACCTGTAACCCTGGTAAATAGAATGAATAGAACCTCTAACCCTGGTAATATGACTGGTAAATAGAATGAATAGACCCTCTAACCCTGGTAATGTGACTGGTAAATAGAATGAATAGAACCTCTAACCCTGGTAAATATAATTAATAGAACCTGTAACCCTGGTAATATGACTGGTAAATATAATGAATAGAACCTGTAACTCTGGTAATATGACTGGTAAATAGAATGAATAGAACCTGTAACCCTGGTAATGTGACTGGTAAATAGAATTAATAGAACCTGTAACCCTGATAATATTAATGGTAAATATAATGAATAGAACCTCTAACCCTGGTAAATATAATGAATAGAACCTCTAACCCTGGTAATATGACTGGTAAATAGAATGAATAGAACCTGTAACCTTGGTAAATATAATTAATAGAACCTGTAACCCTGGTAATATGACTGCTAAATATAATGAATAGAACCTCTAACCCTGGTAAATAGAATGAATAGAACCTCTAACCCTGGTAATATGACTGGTAAATAGAATGAATAGAACCTCTAACCCTGGTAATATGACTGGTAAATAGAATGAATAGAACCTCTAACCATGGTAAATAGAATGAATAGAACCTGTAACCCTGGTAATATAACTGGTAAATAGAATGAATAGAACCTCTAACCCTGGTAATATGACTGGTAAATAGAATGAATAGAACCTCTAACCCTGGTAATATGACTGGTAAATAGAATGAATAGAACCTCTAACCCTGGTAATATGACTGGTAAATATAATGAATAGAACCTCTAACCCTGGTAATATGACTGGTAAATAGAATGAATAGAACCTCTAACCCTGGTAATATGACTGGTAAATAGAATGAATAGAACCTCTAACCCTGGTAATATGACTGGTAAATAGAATGAATAGAACCTCTAACCCTGGTAATATGACTGGTAAATACAATGAATAGAACCTCTAACCCTGGTAATATGACTGGTAAATAGAATGAATAGAACCTGTAACCCTGGTAATATGAATGGTAAATAGAATGAATAGAACCTCTAACCCTGGTAATATGACTGGTAAATAGAATGAATAGAACCTCTAACCCTGGTAATATGACTGGTAAATAGAATGAATAGAACCTGTAACCCTGGTAAATAGAATTAATAGAACCTGTAACCCTGGTAATATGACTGGTAAATAGAATGAATAGAACCTCTAACCCTGGTAATATGACTGGTAAATAGAATGAATAGAACCTCTAACCCTGGTAATATGACTGGTAAATAGAATGAATAGAACCTCTAACCCTGGTAATATGACTGGTAAATAGAATGAATAGAACCTCTAACCCTGGTAAATAGAATGAATAGAACCTATAACCCTGGTAATATGACTGGTAAATAGAATGAATAGAACCTGTAACCCTGGTAATATGACTGGTAAATAGAATGAATAGAACCTGTAACCCTGGTAAATATAATGAATAGAACCTGTAACCCTGGTAATATGACTGGTAAATAGAATGAATAGAACCTCTAACCCTGGTAATATGACTGGTAAATAGAATGAATAGAACCTCTAACCCTGGTAATATGACTGGTAAATAGAATGAATAGAACCTACCTGTAACCCTGGTAAATATAATGAATAGAACCTATAACCCTGGTAATATGACTGGTAAATAGAATGAATAGAACCTCTAACCCTGGTAATATGACTGGTAAATAGAATGAATAGAACCTGTAACCCTGGTAAATAGAATGAATAGAACCTCTAACCCTGGTAATATGACTGGTAAATATAATGAATAGAACCTGTAACCCTGGTAAATATAATGAATAGAACCTCTAACCCTGGTAATATGACTGGTAAATATAATGAATAGAACCTGTAACCCTGGTAATATGACTGGTAAATAGAATGAATAGAACCTGTAACCCTGGTAAATAGAATGAATAGAACCTCTAACCCTGGTAAATTGAATGAATAGAACCTCTAACCCTGGTAAACAGAATGAATAGAACCTCTAACCCTGGTAATATGACTGGTAAATAGAATTAATAGAACCTGTAACCCTGGTAATATGACTGGTAAATAGAATTAATAGAACCTGTAACCCTGGTAAATAGAATGAATAGAACCTCTAACCCTGGTAATATGACTGGTAAATAGAATGAATAGACCCTCTAACCCTGGTAATGTGACTGGTAAATAGAATGAATAGAACCTCTAACCCTGGTAAATATAATTAATAGAACCTGTAACCCTGGTAATATGACTGGTAAATATAATGAATAGAACCTGTAACTCTGGTAATATGACTGGTAAATAGAATGAATAGAACCTGTAACCCTGGTAATGTGACTGGTAAATAGAATTAATAGAACCTGTAACCCTGATAATATTCATGGTAAATATAATGAATAGAACCTCTAACCCTGGTAAATATAATGAATAGAACCTCTAACCCTGGTAATATGACTGGTAAATAGAATGAATAGAACCTGTAACCTTGGTAAATATAATTAATAGAACCTGTAACCCTGGTAATATGACTGCTAAATATAATGAATAGAACCTCTAACCCTGGTAAATAGAATGAATAGAACCTCTAACCCTGGTAATATGACTGGTAAATAGAATGAATAGAACCTCTAACCCTGGTAATATGACTGGTAAATAGAATGAATAGAACCTCTAACCATGGTAAATAGAATGAATAGAACCTGTAACCCTGGTAATATAACTGGTAAATAGAATGAATAGAACCTCTAACCCTGGTAATATGACTGGTAAATAGAATGAATAGAACCTCTAACCCTGGTAATATGACTGGTAAATAGAATGAATAGAACCTCTAACCCTGGTAATATGACTGGTAAATATAATGAATAGAACCTCTAACCCTGGTAATATGACTGGTAAATAGAATGAATAGAACCTCTAACCCTGGTAATATGACTGGTAAATAGAATGAATAGAACCTCTAACCCTGGTAATATGACTGGTAAATAGAATGAATAGAACCTGTAACCCTGGTAAATAGAATTAATAGAACCTGTAACCCTGGTAATATGACTGGTAAATAGAATGAATAGAACCTCTAACCCTGGTAATATGACTGGTAAATAGAATGAATAGAACCTCTAACCCTGGTAATATGACTGGTAAATAGAATGAATAGAACCTCTAACCCTGGTAATATGACTGGTAAATAGAATGAATAGAACCTCTAACCCTGGTAAATAGAATGAATAGAACCTATAACCCTGGTAATATGACTGGTAAATAGAATGAATAGAACCTGTAACCCTGGTAATATGACTGGTAAATAGAATGAATAGAACCTGTAACCCTGGTAAATATAATGAATAGAACCTGTAACCCTGGTAATATGACTGGTAAATAGAATGAATAGAACCTCTAACCCTGGTAATATGACTGGTAAATAGAATGAATAGAACCTCTAACCCTGGTAATATGACTGGTAAATAGAATGAATAGAACCTACCTGTAACCCTGGTAAATATAATGAATAGAACCTCTAACCCTGGTAATATGACTGGTAAATAGAATGAATAGAACCTCTAACCATGGTAAATAGAATGAATAGAACCTGTAACCCTGGTAATATAACTGGTAAATAGAATGAATAGAACCTCTAACCCTGGTAATATGACTGGTAAATAGAATGAATAGAACCTCTAACCCTGGTAATATGACTGGTAAATAGAATGAATAGAACCTCTAACCCTGGTAATATGACTGGTAAATATAATGAATAGAACCTCTAACCCTGGTAATATGACTGGTAAATAGAATGAATAGAACCTCTAACCCTGGTAATATGACTGGTAAATAGAATGAATAGAACCTCTAACCCTGGTAATATGACTGGTAAATAGAATGAATAGAACCTCTAACCCTGGTAATATGACTGGTAAATACAATGAATAGAACCTCTAACCCTGGTAATATGACTGGTAAATAGAATGAATAGAACCTGTAACCCTGGTAATATGAATGGTAAATAGAATGAATAGAACCTCTAACCCTGGTAATATGACTGGTAAATAGAATGAATAGAACCTCTAACCCTGGTAATATGACTGGTAAATAGAATGAATAGAACCTGTAACCCTGGTAAATAGAATGAATAGAACCTCTAACCCTGGTAATATGACTGGTAAATATAATGAATAGAACCTGTAACCCTGGTAATATGACTGGTAAATAGAATGAATAGAACCTGTAACCCTGGTAAATAGAATGAATAGAACCTCTAACCCTGGTAAATTGAATGAATAGAACCTCTAACCCTGGTAAACAGAATGAATAGAACCTCTAACCCTGGTAATATGACTGGTAAATAGAATTAATAGAACCTGTAACCCTGGTAATATGACTGGTAAATAGAATTAATAGAACCTGTAACCCTGGTAAATAGAATGAATAGAACCTCTAACCCTGGTAATATGACTGGTAAATAGAATGAATAGACCCTCTAACCCTGGTAATGTGACTGGTAAATAGAATGAATAGAACCTCTAACCCTGGTAAATATAATTAATAGAACCTGTAACCCTGGTAATATGACTGGTAAATATAATGAATAGAACCTGTAACTCTGGTAATATGACTGGTAAATAGAATGAATAGAACCTGTAACCCTGGTAATGTGACTGGTAAATAGAATTAATAGAACCTGTAACCCTGATAATATTAATGGTAAATATAATGAATAGAACCTCTAACCCTGGTAAATATAATGAATAGAACCTCTAACCCTGGTAATATGACTGGTAAATAGAATGAATAGAACCTGTAACCTTGGTAAATATAATTAATAGAACCTGTAACCCTGGTAATATGACTGCTAAATATAATGAATAGAACCTCTAACCCTGGTAAATAGAATGAATAGAACCTCTAACCCTGGTAATATGACTGGTAAATAGAATGAATAGAACCTCTAACCCTGGTAATATGACTGGTAAATAGAATGAATAGAACCTCTAACCATGGTAAATAGAATGAATAGAACCTGTAACCCTGGTAATATAACTGGTAAATAGAATGAATAGAACCTCTAACCCTGGTAATATGACTGGTAAATAGAATGAATAGAACCTCTAACCCTGGTAATATGACTGGTAAATAGAATGAATAGAACCTCTAACCCTGGTAATATGACTGGTAAATATAATGAATAGAACCTCTAACCCTGGTAATATGACTGGTAAATAGAATGAATAGAACCTCTAACCCTGGTAATATGACTGGTAAATAGAATGAATAGAACCTCTAACCCTGGTAATATGACTGGTAAATAGAATGAATAGAACCTCTAACCCTGGTAATATGACTGGTAAATACAATGAATAGAACCTCTAACCCTGGTAATATGACTGGTAAATAGAATGAATAGAACCTGTAACCCTGGTAAATAGAATTAATAGAACCTGTAACCCTGGTAATATGACTGGTAAATAGAATGAATAGAACCTCTAACCCTGGTAATATGACTGGTAAATAGAATGAATAGAACCTCTAACCCTGGTAATATGACTGGTAAATAGAATGAATAGAACCTGTAACCCTGGTAAATAGAATTAATACAACCTGTAACCCTGGTAATATGACTGGTAAATAGAATGAATAGAACCTCTAACCCTGGTAATATGACTGGTAAATAGAATGAATAGAACCTGTAACCCTGGTAATATGACTGGTAAATAGAATGAATATAACCTCTAACCCTGGTAATATGACAGGTAAATAGAATGAATAGAACCTCTAACCCTGGTAATATGACTGGTAAATAGAATGAATAGAACAGTCTGTAATGATTGATGTATTGTAACAGTCTGTAATGATTGATGTATTGTAACAGTCTGTAATGATTGATGTATTGTAACAGTCTGTAATGATTGATGTATTGTAACAGTCTGTAATGATTTATGTATTGTAACAGTCTGTAATGATTGATGTATTGTAACAGTCTGTAATGATTGATGTATTGTAACAGTCTGTAATGATTGATGTATTGTAACAGTCTAATGATTGATGTATTGTAACAGTCTGTAATGATTGATGTATTGTAACAGTCTGTAATGATTGATGTATTGTAACAACAGTCTGTAATGATTGATGCATTGTAACAACAGTCTGTAATGATTGATGTATTGTAACAGTCTGTAATGATTTATGTATTGTAACAGTCTGTAATGATTGATGTATTGTAACAGTCTGTAATGATTGATGTATTGTAACAACAGTCTGTAATGATTGATGTATTGTAACAACAGTCTGTAATGATTGATGTATTGTAACAGTCTGTAATGATTGATGTATTGTAACAGTCTGTAATGATTGATGTATTGTAACAACAGTCTGTAATGATTGATGTATTGTAACAGTCTAATGATTGATGTATTGTAACAGTCTGTAATGATTGATGTAATGTAACAGTCTGTAATGATTGATGTATTGTAACAGTGTGTAATGATTGATGTATTGTAACAGTCTAATGATTGATGTATTGTAACAGTCTGTAATGATTGATGTATTGTAACAACAGTCTGTAATGATTGATGTATTGTAACAACAGTCTGTAATGATTGATGTATTGTAACAGTCTGTAATGATTGATGTATTGTAACAGTCTGTAATGATTGATGTATTGTAACAGTCTGTAATGATTGATGTATTGTAACAGTCTGTAATGATTGATGTATTGTAACAGTCTGTAATGATTGATGTATTGTAACAACAGTCTGTAATGATTGATGTATTGTAACAGTCTGTAATGATTGATGTATTGTAACAGTCTGTAATGATTGATGTATTGTAACAGTCTGTAATGATTGATGTATTGTAACAGTCTGTAATGATTGATGTATTGTAACAGTCTAATGATTGATGTATTGTAACAGTGTGTAGTGATTGATGTATTGTAACAGTCTGTAATGATTGATGTATTGTAACAGTCTAATGATTGATGTATTGTAACAGTCTGTAATGATTGATGTAATGTAACAGTCTGTAATGATTGATGTATTGTAACAGTGTGTAATGATTGATGTATTGTAACAGTCTAATGATTGATGTATTGTAACAGTCTGTAATGATTGATGTATTGTAACAACAGTCTGTAATGATTGATGTATTGTAACAACAGTCTGTAATGATTGATGTATTGTAACAGTCTGTAATGATTGATGTATTGTAACAGTCTGTAATGATTGATGTATTGTAACAGTCTGTAATGATTGATGTATTGTAACAGTCTGTAATGATTGATGTATTGTAACAGTCTGTAATGATTGATGTATTGTAACAGTCTGTAATGATTGATGTATTGTAACAGTCTGTAATGATTTATGTATTGTAACAGTCTGTAATGATTGATGTATTGTAACAGTCTGTAATGATTGATGTATTGTAACAGTCTGTAATGATTTATGTATTGTAACAGTCTGTAATGATTTATGTATTGTAAAAGGAACCATAATGTGGTTGCTAAATGTCAGATATTAATATATTTGGCTGTTTTTGCTGCATAACATTTAGAAGTTGGGACGGGGGAGGGGACGGGACGGGACGGGGGACGGGACGGGGGACGGGACGGGGGACGGGGGGACGGGACGGGGACAGGGGGGGGACGGGACGGGGGACGGGGGGCGGGGACGGGGGGGGACGGGGGGGGGACGGGGACGGGGGGGAACGTCCCCAGGGAAAGTTGTGCGTCCACCCTTTTTTACTATAGCAGCATTACAGATACAAACTAGCTGACATAGAGACTGACACTGTCTTTAGGGCCTTAACAAATCACGTATATTGTGCCCTTGACAAGGCAAAGCACATCTCAGCCTGACGAATGCTGAGTGAAATGACTGATTACTGCTCACTGTATTCCACCTCTCTATTCAGGACTGAATACGTTTGAGATTGAGTTATGCTTCTCAAGATATTAGATATTATTGAATCCCCCCCCCCCCCCCCCCAAAAAAAAAACCTATATTTTGAAAACAGTATTTCAGCATCCTCTGTCAGTGCGAATGTATTTTGGGTAAGTGTTTAGCTATACAGTATTTCAGCATCCTCTGTCAGTGCGAATGTATTTTGGGTAAGTGTTTAGCTATACAGTATTTCAGCATCCTCTGTCAGTGCGAATGTATTTTGGGTAAGTGTTTAGCTATACAGTATTTCAGCATCCTCTGTCAGTGCGAATGTATTTTGGGTAAGTGTTTAGCTATACAGTATTTCAGCATCCTCTGTCAGTGCGAATGTATTTTGGGTAAGTGTTTAGCTATACAGTATTTCAGCATCCTCTGTCAGTGCGAATGTATTTTGGGTAAGTGTTTAGCTATACAGTATTTCAGCATCCTCTGTCAGTGCGAATGTATTTTGGGTAAGTGTTTAGCTATACAGTATTTCAGCATCCTCTGTCAGTGCGAATGTATTTTGGGTAAGTGTTTAGCTATACAGTATTTCAGCATCCTCTGTCAGTGCGAATGTATTTTGGGTAAGTGTTTAGCTATACAGTATTTCAGCATCCTCTGTCAGTGCGAATGTATTTTGGGTAAGTGTTTAGCTATACAGTATTTCAGCATCCTCTGTCAGTGCGAATGTATTTTGGGTAAGTGTTTAGCTATACAGTATTTCAGCATCCTCTGTCAGTGCGAATGTATTTTGGGTAAGTGTTTAGCTATACAGTATTTCAGCATCCTCTGTCAGTGCGAATGTATTTTGGGTAAGTGTTTAGCTATACAGTATTTCAGCATCCTCTGTCAGTGCGAATGTATTTTGGGTAAGTGTTTAGCTATACAGTATTTCAGCATCCTCTGTCAGTGCGAATGTATTTTGGGTAAGTGTTTAGCTATACAGTATTTCAGCATCCTCTGTCAGTGCGAATGTATTTTGGGTAAGTGTTTAGCTATACAGTATTTACGAACAAAAAAAGAAAAAAACACGTTCAACATAATTTGGTAATTTTAGAGGGCTTTCTATTCACTATGACAAGGAGGTCAAAACTTGTGTGCTTCCGGCCCTGTGCATTCTGCCCATGTCCACGTCCCAAGCCTTCTTTTACTCTCTCTCTCTGTCTCTCTCTCTCTCTCTCTGTCTCTCTCTCTCTCTCTCTCTCTCTCTCTCTCTCTCTCTCTCTCTCTCTCTCTCTCTCTCTCTGTCTCTGTCTCTGTCTCTCTCTCTCTCGCTCTCTCTCTCTCTCTCTCTCTCTCTCTGTCTCTCTCTCTCTCTCTCTCTCTCTGTCTCTCTGTCTCTCTCTCTCTCTCTCTCTGTCTCTCTCTCTCTGTCTCTCTCTCTCTCTCTCTCTCTCTCTCTCTGTCTCTCTCTCTCTCTCTCTCTCTCTCTCTCTCTCTCTGTCTCTCTCTCTCTCTCTCTCTCTCTCTCTCTCTCTCTCTCTCTCTCTCTCTCTCTCTCTCTCACAATTCAATTAAATTGGATTTGTTTTTGAATTCTTTGTGGGTCTGTTTAATCTGAGGGAAATATGTGTCTCTAATATGGTCATACATTGGACAGGAGGTTCGGAAGTGCAGCTCAGTTTCCACCTCATTTTGTGGGCAGTGTGGCACATAGCCTGTCTTCTCTTGAAAGCCATGTCTGCCTTTGGCGGCCTTCCTCAATAGCAAGGCTATGGTCACCGAGTCAAAGCTTTCCTTAAGTTTCTCCCTCTTTCCGTCTCTCGCTCCCTCTCTCCGTCTCTATCTCCGTCTCTCTCTCCCTCTCTCCGTCTCTCTCCCTCTCTCCTTCCCCCTCTCTCCCTCTCTCTCTCCGTCTCTCTCTCCCTCTCTCCGTCTCTCTCTCCCTCTCTCCATCTCTCTCTCTCTCCCTCCCTCCGTCTCTCTCTCCCTCTCTCCGTCTCTCTCTCCCTCTCTCCATCTCTCTCTCTCTCCCTCTCTCCGTCTCTCTCTCCCTCTCTCCGTCTCTCTCTCTCCCTCTCTCCTTCTCTCTCTTTCCCTCTCTCCGTCTCTCTCTCCGTCTCCCCGGCTCTCTCTCTCTCTCTGTCTTTCTCTGTCACATCCTCTCTCTCTCCCTCTCTCCTTCCCCCTCTCTCCGTCTCTCTCCCTCTCTCCGTCTCTCTCCCTCTCTCCTTCCCCCTCTCTCCCTCTCTCTCTCTCTCTCTCTCTCTGTCTTTCTCTGTCACATCCTCTCTCTCTCCCTCTCTCCTTGCCCCTCTCTCCCTCTCTCTCTCCCTCTCTCTCTGTCTTTCTCTGTCACATCCTCTCTCTCTCCCTCTCTTCTTCCCCCTCTCTGTCTTTCTTTTTCTTTCTCTCTCTCTCTATCTTTCTCAGTTCTAGAGAACAACACACACACACACACACACACGCACACACACACACACACACACACACACCTCTCCCGGTGTACCCCAACAGGCCTTACCTCTTCTACTACTAGACAGGGATAATTAGACATGACAGAAGACTTAGATATCCCCCACTCTTCAGAGAGACAGAGAGAGACGGAGGGAGAGAGAGAGGGGAGAGCAAAGAGAGATGGTGAGATGAAGAGAGAGAGAAGGAGAGAGAGAGAGGGGAGGAGAGTGAGACAGAGAGAGACGGAGGGAGAGAGAGAGGGGAGAGCAAGGAGAGATGGAGAGATGAAGAGAGAGAGAGAGAGAGAGAGAGAGAGAGAGAGAGAGAGAGAGGGAGGGAGTAGAGAGAGACGGAGGGAGAGAGAGATGGGAGAGCAAGGAGAGATGGGGAGATGAAGAGAGAGAGAGAGAGAGAGAAGGAGAGAGAGAGGGGGGAGGAGAGAGAGAGACAGAGAGAGAAAGAGGGAGAGAGAGAGGGGAGAGCAAGGAGAGATGGAGAGATGAAGAGAGAGAGAGAGAGAGAGAGAAGTTGTCAGTCAGCTGGTGTTGGACCTCACCAACCAAGCTGACGCCAGCACTGCTTCAAAAGAAAGAATTCCAATAAGCAAAATTATGAACCAATCAAAGGAATCATATTTACAATACTGGAAAAACGAAACAAAATCCCAAAGCCGACTAAATTGCTATCTGACCCTAAACAGAGAATATGAATTGGCTGATTATCTCTACTCTGTCAGAGATACGAAGCAGAGACAGATCCTTACCAAGTACAGGCTGAGTGACCACCGATTGGCAATAGAAACCGGCAGACATAAAAAGACATGGCTACCCAAAGAGGAGCGTGTATGTGGTCACTGCATGACAGGGGAGGTAGAGACAGAGATGCACTTTCTCCTTTACTGTGATAAATATTCCTCACAAAGAGATTCATTATTCACAGAAATGACTACCTATATTCCAAATTTTTACAAATTGAACCCAGAGGAAAAACTAAGAATACTCATGGGCGAAGGAGCAATGGCTCCTCTTGCAGCCAAATATGTATTTTCCTGCCATAGCCTGAGGGACACTGAATAATAACATCTGCATAGTAAACAGTAACTTACTTATTATTACTATTATTGTTATTACTATAATTATTAATGTTTACTGTAGACTGTTACCATTTTATTGTTATTATTTTTGTATTTAATTTTGTATTATTATTTACTACCATTTTATATTATTATTTGCTATCATTTATAATTTTGTTACAATGTATATTGTATACATTGTTGCTTTGGCAATATTGACACAATGTTTTTCATGCCAATAAAGCAGCTTGAATTTGAATTTGAATTTGAGAGAGAGAGAGAGAGAGAGAGAGAGAGAGAGAGAGAGAGAGAGAGAGAGAGAGGGAGGGAGGGGAGTAGAGAGAGACGGAGGGAGAGAGAGATGGGAGAGCAAGGAGAGATGGGGAGATGAAGAGAGAGAGAGAGAGAGAGAGAAGGAGAGAGAGGGGGGAGGAGAGAGAGAGACAGAGAGAGAAAGAGGGAGAGAGATGGAGAGAGAGAGGGACATCAATGACCCTGATTTTTGCGGGGATGGCAACCTGAATGGGGATGCCGTCCCTGTCACTTCGACACGGCTTTAGGTGTGTTACTGAAGCTACTGTCACGGTGGAGGAGTTTCTGGTCGCCGTAGGAGAGAAGGTGGGATATGAGAATATTGCTTATGAGTCACGGATGAATAAATCGGTGGTGGTACTTCTTAAAGAAGAGTGTCTGGTTGATCGTATGGTTGAGCATGGTGTACTTCTTAAAGAAGAGTGTCTTGTTGATCGTATGGTTGAGCATGGCGTACTTCTTAAAGAAGAGTGTCTTGTTGATCGTATGGTTGAGCATGGCGTACTTCTTAAAGAAGAGTGTCTTGTTGATCGTATGGTTGAGCATGGCGTACTTCTTAAAGAAGAGTGTCTTGTTGATCGTATGGTTGAGCATGGCGTACTTCTTAAAGAAGAGTGTCTTGTTGATCGGATGGTTGAGCATGGCGTACTTCTTAAAGAAGAGTGTCTTGTTGATCGGATGGTTGAGCATGGTGTACTTCTTAACCTTTCTGATCTCCCCATCCCGGATCCGGGTTCGTGAATACAGACTCAAGCTCATTACCATAACGCAACGTTAACTATTCATGAAAATCGCAAATGAAATGAAATAAATATGCTAGCTCTCAAGCTTAGCCTTTTGTTAACAACACTGTCATCTCAGATTTTCAAAATATGCTTCTCAACCATTGCAAAACAAGCATTTGTGTAACAGTATTGATGGCTAACGTAGCATTTAGCATTAGCATTCAGCTGGCAACATTTACACAAAAAAACAGAAAAGCATTCAAAAAAATCATTTAATTATCATTAATCATTAATCAGTTATCATTAACTTTGACGAACTTCAGATGTTTTCAATGAGGAGACTCTCAGATAGCAAATGTTCAGTTTTTCCAGAAAGATTATTTGTTTAGGACAAATCGCTCCGTTTTCTGCGTCACGTTTAGCTATGAAAAAACCCCTGTATCCAGGATTGTGTAAATCTATCAACAAGCTCATTAGCATAACACAACGTTAACTATTTATGAAAATCGCAAATGAAATGAAATAAATATGCCATCTCTCAAGCTTAGCCTTTTGTAAACAACACTGTCATCTCAGATTTTCAAAATATGCTTCTCAACCATAGGAAAACAATAATTTGTGTAAAAGTAGCTAGCTAGAGTTAGCATTTCGCGTTAGCATTTCGCGTTAGCATTAGCGTTAGCATCCAGCACGCAACATTAACAAAAACATAAAAGCCTTCAAATAAAATCATTTACCTTTGAAGAACTTCTGATGTTTTCAATGAGGATACTCTCAGTTAGATAGCAGATGCTCAGTTTTTCCAAAAAGATTCCTTGTGTATTAGAAATAGCTCCGTTTTATACATCACATTTGGCTACCAAAAAAAATCCATAAATTCAGTCCTCAAAACGCAAACTTTTTTCTAAATTAACTCCATAATATCGACTGAAAACATGGCAAACGTTGTTTAGAATCAATCATCAAGGTGTTTTTCACATATCTCTTCATTGATACATCGTTCTTGGACACATGCTTTCTCCCCTGAATCAAATGGTAAAGTGGAAGCAGCTGGCAATTGCGCACCGAATTCGACGCAGGACACCAGGCGGACACTTGGAAAATGTAGTCTCTTATGGTCAATCTTCCAATGAAATGCCTACAAATACGTCACAATGCTGCTAAGACCTTGGGCGAACGACAGAAAGTGTAGGCTCATTCGTTGCGCAATCACAGCCATATAAGGAGAGAATGGAAAACAGAGCTTCAGAAATTCTGCTAATTCCTGGGTGATGCATCATCTTGGTTTCGCCTGTAGAATGAGTTCTGGGGCACTTACAGACAAAATCTTTGCAGATTCTGAAACTTCAGAGTGTTTTCTTTCCAAAACTGTCAAGAATATGCATAGTCGAGCATCTTTTCGTGACAAAATATCGCGCTTAAAACGGGAACGTTTTTTATCCAAAAATGAAATAGCGCCCCTAGAGCTCTAACAGGTTAAAGAAGAGTGTCTGGTAGATGGGATGGTTGAGCATGGTGTACTTCTTAAAGGAATGTTTATTCAAGTTACGCCGCTTTTTTCTCCGTCAACAAGGGTAACGATTTCAAATGTTCCACCGTTTATTCCCAGTGAGCTGTTGGAGCGCGAGTTATTGCGCTTTGGGAAGTTCGCCAGTTCAATTAAGGTTGTTCCGTTGTGTTGCAAACACCCGGCGTTGAAACAGGTAATGTCGTTTCGGCGACAGGTGTTTATGTTTTTGGACTCACCGGAGCAGACTTTAGAATTATCGTTTAAAGTCAAGTATGACAACAGACTGTATATGGCTTATGCTAGTACGGGTAGTCAACAGTGTTTTGAGTGTGGGGATGTTGGTCATAAACGACATGCTTGCCCGAAAAGGGAGAAGGCCGAGGGAGGGGCGCAGGTGGTCCTCGTAACGCCTGGGCCCACTGATGTAGGGAGAGGTGGTCCTCGTAACGCCTGGGCCCACTGATGTAGGGAGAGGTGGTCATCGTAATGCCTGGGCCCACTGATGTAGGGAGAGGTGGTCATCGTAACGCCTGGGCCCACTGATGTAGGGAGAGGTGGTCCTCGTAACGCCTGGGCCCACTGATGTAGGGAGAGGTGGTCATCGTAACACCTGGGCCCACTGATGTAGGGAGAGGTGGTCCTCGTAACGTCTGGGCCCACTGATGTAGGGAGAGGTGGTCCTCGTAACGCCTGGGCCCACTGATGTAGGGAGAGGTGGTCATCGTAACGCCTGGGCCCACTGATGTAGGGAGAGGTGGTCCTCGTAACGTCTGGGCCCTCTGATGTAGGGAGAGGTGGTCATCGTAACATCTGGGCCCACTGATGTAGGGAGAGGTGGTCCTCGTAACGTCTGGGCCCACTGATGTAGGGAGAGGTGGTCCTCATAACGCCTGGGCCCACTGATATAGGGAGAGGTGGGCTGACAGCAGTAGAGCAGCCACAAGCACCTGGTGCTGAGGAACAAGTTGTCCGTGTTGAGGGCACGGAGTTGCAACTTGTATTAGAAGGAAATGTTATGCAGCAGAAAAGCATTGTTGTAGAAGGTAAGGATGTATCTGAAGAGCCAGTTCCTCAGACTGATGAGCAGGTGCCCAGTACGAGTGCTGGGGTAAAGGAGGGGGTTTATGTGGAGCTAGGCTCCCAGGTGGTGGAGGAGGTGCCCAGTACGAGTAACGGGGTACTGGAGGGGGTTCATGTGGAGCTAGACTCCCAGGGAGTGGAGGAGATGCCCACTACGAGTAATGAGGTACAGGAGGGTTTTCATGTGGAGCTAGGCTCGCAGGTAGTGGAGGAGATGCCCACTATGAGTGCTGGGGTTCATGTGGAGCTAGGCTCCCAGGTAGTGGAGGAGATGCCTGGTATGAGAGATGAGGTGCAATTGGGGAGTGTTGAAAGGGATGTGGTAGAGGGGAGTCAGTTGTCTGTGGTCTCAGCTGAGGATCAGGAGAAGGATATGGATATCTCTTTTGATATGATATCAGCTGGTGAGGACTCAGTTTATGATCTAGAGGAGGTAAATTAGTTTCTGGATCAGACTTTTGGGAAATCTGTCAAATTGGCAGATTATTTTGATGTTGATAAGTTTGTGAGGTCAGATGTGATGTTACAGAAGACGGTAGGGTTAGACCAGCTGAGTGAGAAGAAGCGGTTTCGCTTGAGGAAATGTGTTACTGCTGTTGCATTAGCAAAATGTGGTGGGAAACGTAGTCAGGTTAAAGAGAAGATTAAAATAATGATGATGATCATGCTTCATAGGGTGTTTTTTTTCTCCTTGGTTTCTCTGTGGTTTCTTCTGCTTTTCTTTTCTCTTTTCTATATGGAGGTACTAAGTGTAGGTTCTCTCAATATTAATGTGGGAAGGGACAGGAATAAGAGGGCTTGCGTATTAGAAGTAATAAAACAGAAAAGGCTGATGAGGAAAATTAGGAAAATTAGGTTGACCAGGGTTTATGTGGTGGGAGTGGCAGCATGTACTCAGTCATGATACTAATTTCAGTGCTGGAGTGGCAATCTTGTTTTCCTCAGGTTTAGGGGTGACTGTGGTATCTAGAACAGAGATTGTCAAGGGTCGCGTTTTATTGGTTGAGTTTGAGCTTTCTGATGTGTGGAGAGTAAGGAATGCAAAAGTTAGGCAGTACACATGGCTAAAAATGAATGAAGGTCGTGTCAGTGCAGCAAGGTTAGACAGGTTAGACAGGTTCCACGGTTACCAGGGGGGCTTCAGATGGGGTCCGCTCCATGGTTACCAGGGGGGCTTCAGATGGGGTCCGCTCCATGGTTACAAGGGGGGCTTCAGATGGGGTCCGCTCCACGGTTACCAGGGGGGCTTCAGATGGGGTCCGCTCCACGGTTACAAGGGGGGCTTCAGATGGGGTCCGCTCCACGGTTACCAGGGGGGCTTCAGATGGGGTCCGCTCCACGGTTACAAGGGGGGCTTCAGATGGGGTCCGCTCCACGGTTACCAGGGGGGCTTCAGATGGGGTCCGCTCCACGGTTACAAGGGGGGCTTCAGATGGGGTCCGCTCCACGGTTACAAGGGGGGCTTCAGATGGGGTCCGCTCCACGGTTACAAGGGGGGCTTCAGATGGGGTCCGCTCCACGGTTACCAGGGGGGCTTCAGATGGGGTCCGCTCCACGGTTACCAGGGGGGCTTCAGATGGGGTCCGCTCCACGGTTACAAGGGGGGCTTCAGATGGGGTCCGCTCCATGGTTACCAGGGGGGCTTCAGATGGGGTCCGCTCCACGGTTACCAGGGGGGCTTCAGATGGGGTCCGCTCCACGGTTACAAGGGGGGCTTCAGATGGGGTCCGCTCCACGGTTACAAGGGGGGCTTCAGATGGGGTCCGCTCCATGGTTACCAGGGGGGCTTCAGATGGGGTCCGCTCCACGGTCACCAGGGGGGCTTCAGATGGGGTCCGCTCCACGGTTACAAGGGGGGCTTCAGATGGGGTCCGCTCCACGGTTACAAGGGGGGCTTCAGATGGGGTCCGCTCCATGGTTACCAGGGGGGCTTCAGATGGGGTCCGCTCCACGGTTACCAGGGGGGCTTCAAACGGGGTCCGCTCCATGGTTACCAGGGGGGCTTCAAACGGGGTCCGCTCCATGGTTACCAGGGGGGCTTCAGATGGGGTCCGCTCCACGGTTACTAGGACTAAGTGGGGCAGAGATGGGATGGGATGAAGACTTTGGGGGTTTTTCTAGGCTCCGATGTCTTTCAGAAAAAGAACTGGGAGGGTGTAGCGGAGAAAGTGTGTGCCAGACTGTCAAGGTGGAAATGGGTGCTGCCCCAGCTGTCTTATAGGGGAAGGTTCCTGGTAGCTAATAATCTTGCTGCCTCTACCCTGTGGCACAGACTAATGATTTTGCAGCCACTAAAGGGTCTGACACAAGAGCTTCAGAGGACCCTTGTCAATTTCTTCTGGTCTGGACAACACTGGATTAAAGCTGAAGCCCTGTAACTGCCACTGCACGAGGGTGGGCAAGGCCGGGTGGACATTTCCTCTAGAATCATGGCTTTCTGTCTCCAAGCAGCCCAGAGATTGTTGTACAGAGACGGTTCTAGCTGGGTCGAAACAGCCTACATATTGATGAGGAGAGCGGGCTGTTTGGGCTTAGACAAGCACATTTTCTTCTTAAAGCTGGAGGGGGTGATTTGCCTGGCCTGACTCCATTTTATGAGTCTGTTATGCAGGCTTGGAGAGTTCTTGTCAAGTCCCGTAAGGCCGGCACGCCACCAGAGATGTGGCTTTTTGAAGAGCCTCTTTTTCACAACACTGCCATCCAGTCCCGTGTTCTGGTTTCAGCTAGCCTACGTTCATGCCTGTTAGGCGTGGGGTGTACCAAGCTGGGTCATCTGATGCGGAGCAGGAGCAGATCGTTGGAGGAGCAGGGAGAAAGAGCGGGGATCCGATCATCTCGCCTACTGAGGAAGGTCGTCGCTGAGGTCTGCGACTCCTTAGCAGTGCTTCATCTGCAGTATGTGACTGACACTTCCAAATCTGATCGGTGGAAGGAGGGTCTGGATTATGTGTTCCCTGCACTGATTGTTAGTGCTGCGATGGGGGCATTCGAGGAGGACGTGGGGATGCTGCTTTCCTTCCATACCCCGGAGCTGGGGGAGTTCAAGGAGGTGGGAAAGAAGGCCATGTACAGAACATGTGTAAAGGTGTCCCATGCCTCTTCCCTGGAAGGGGTAAAATCGACGAGGTGGGCGGGTGTGCTTGGTCCAGGTGCCTCTCCAAAAGGCTGTTGGCGATCATTATACAAACTGCCTATTGATAAGAGGACAGCAGACCTCCAATGGAGGATAATACATGGAGCTATAGCCACCAACATGCATCTGGTACACCTGGACCCTACTGTTGGGGAGGGGTGTCCAATATGCATCTGATACACCTGGATCCTCCTGTTGGGGGGGTGGGGTCCAATATGCATCTGGTACCCCTAGATCCTCCTGTTGGGGGGGGGGGGGGGGGTCCAATATGCATCTGGTACCCCTGGATCGTCCTGTTGGGGAGGGGTGTCCATTCTGCATCTGGTACACCTGGATCCTCCTGTTGGGAGGGGTGTCCATTCTGTGCTGAGTCTGAATCTCTGGCACATCTGTTTTTACTGTGTCCCAGGTTGGTCGGGATGATTGAACTGATCACTGATTGGTTCTCAACGTTGGGAGAGGTTTTCTCTTCCCAACTGTATATATTTGGGCCAAAGTACAGGTTCAGTCAAAAGGGTGTAGTTGTGTTGCTTAATTTTGTGTTAGGGGCATCAAAATTAGCGATAAGGAAGACCCGAAAGAACAGTATTCAGGGACAGGGGTCTGTGGATGTGGTGGGAATTCTGGAGGGAATGATGGCAGCGAGACTAAGGGTTGAGTTTGCCTATTATAAACTTGTCAGCAATATTGATCTGCTTTTGAGTATATGGGGTATTCAGAGGCTGTTGTATTTAGTTACTGTGGAGGAGGAACTGGAGTTGTGTTTTTAATTGATGTGTAAGTGTGGTTTTGTATGAGTATTTATTGTGTGGTGGGACCCCAGACCCAATAAAGATGATTTAAAACTCAAACTCTCTCTCTCTGTCTCTCTCTCTCTCTCTCTCTCTCTCTCTCTCTCTCTCTCTCTCTCTCTCTCTCTCTCTCTCTCTCTCTCTCTCTCTCTCTCTCAATTCAATTCAATTAAATTCAAGGGCTTTATTTGCATGGGAAACATGTGTTAACATTGCCAAAGCAAGTGAGGTAGATAATATATGAAGTGAATCTCTCTCTCTCTCTTTCTCTCTGTCTCTCTCTCTGTCTCTCTCTCTGTCTCTCTCTCTGTCTCCCTCTCTCTCTGTCTCTCTCTCTCTCTCTCTCTCTCTCTCTCTCTGCATGCTGGGAGTGTTTGGTGCATGCTGGGAATTGTTTGAGTGAAGGAGTGCGTGTGTTGTGGAGAGTTAGATATTCACAACTTTCTTTCGGTTTTCTATTTCTTGGTGGCATTTTTTTCGTCTCTCAATTTGTCTCACAGTCTCTCTTTTATGTTCTCTGTCTTTTTCAGTGTCCTCTTCCTGTTGTTTCCCTCCCTCCCTCCCTCCCTCCTGCTGTAATCTGGGTGACATTTCCTCAGTCACGCCTGTCACACAGAGGGGACCCGGACACCCCAGCAGCAGGGGTCTCATTAATGTGCGTGTGTGTGTTTTATTTGTTTGTTTGTGTGTGTGTGTGTGTGTTTGACACCAAAAAAAGAGTGTGTGTGTGTGTCGAAGAGCAAGAGTGTGTGTGCATATTGAGATCTCATTAATGCACAACCCTTCACAGAGCAGAACTCCACACTCCGCATCAATGCGAAGATGGTGTGTGTGTGTGTGTGCGTGTGTGTGTGCGGGTGCGTGTGCGTGTGCGTGTGTGTGTGTGTATGACACAAATCTAATTACATGGCAGATTTAATCTCTAGCTCCTTTTTACAGAACAGGGCCTCAGGTCTGCCTTACAATGTAACCTTTTATCAACCCCATTCTATTCTTTCTCTCTCTCTCTCTCTCTCTCTCTCTCTCTCTCTCTCTCTCTCTCTCTCTCTCTCTCTCTCTCTCTTCTCTCTCAATTTTGTATTTCTCCTCTTTCAATCCAATACAAAGGGTCTGTATTGGCATGGGAAACGTGTTTACATTGCCAAAGCAAGTTAAATCTTATCTTTCTCTTCACCCCTTCCTTTTCCCTTCTCTATCTCCTCTGTTTCCCCTTCTATCTTCTCTCTCCTCTTTCCCCCCCTCTTTCTCCTCTCTCTCCTATCTCCCCTCTCTGCCACCTCTCTCCTCTATCTCCTCTGTCTCCCCTTCTATCTTCTCTCTCCTCTTTCCCCCCTCTTTCTCCTCTCTCTCCTCTCTCCCCTCTCTCCCACCTCTCTCCTCTATCTCCCCTTCTATCTTCTCTCTCCTCTTTTCCCCCCTTTTTCTCCTCTCTCTCCTCTCTCCCCTCTCTCCCACCTCTCTCCTCTCTCTCCTCTGTCTCCCCTTCTATCTTCTCTCTCCTCTTTCCCCCCCTCTTTCTCCTCTCTCTCCTCTCTCCCCTCTCTCCCACCTCTCTCCTCTATCTCCTCTGTTTCCCCTTCTATCTTCTCTCTCCTCTTTCCCCCCCTCTTTCTCCTCTCTCTCCTCTCTCCCCTCTCTCCCACCTCTCTCCTCTATCTCCCCTTCTATCTTCTCTCTCCTCTTTTCCCCCCTTTTTCTCCTCTCTCTCCTCTCTCCCCTCTCTCCCACCTCTCTCCTCTCTCTCCTCTGTCTCCCCTTCTATCTTCTCTCTCCTCTTCCCCCCCCTCTTTCTCCTCTCTCTCCTCTCTCCCCTCTCTCCCACCTCTCTCCTCTTTTCTCCCCTCTTTCTCCCCTTTTTTCTTCTCTCTCTCTCTCTCTCCCACCTCTCTCCTCTCTCTCCTCTCTCCTCATTTTTTCTCCCTCCCTCTCCTCTCTCTCCCTTCTATATGTGTGTCTATGCGTGTGTGTTTGTGTGTTTGTGCTTGTTTAAAAGAAAACAATATTTTATTTAATATTTAACCTTTATTTAACTGGGCAAGTCAGTTAAGAACAAATTCTTATTTAGAATGTCGGTCTACACCGGCCAAACCCGGACGACGCCGTTCCAATTGTGTGCCGCCCAATGGGACTCACGGCCGGTTGCGATACAGCCTGGAATCAAACCAGGATGGCTGTAGCGACGCCTCAAGAACTGAGATGCAGTGCCTTAGACCGCTGCGCCACTCGGGAGCCCTGTTGTACGTGTGTACCTGCAAGCGAGTCTGTTGAGTCTGTTGATGGGGCAGACAGACAGGCAGACAGGCAGGCAGGCAGGCAGGCAGGCAAGCAGGCAGGCAGGCAGGCAGACAGACAGACAGACAGACAGACAGACAGACAGACAGACAGACAGACAGACAGACAGACAGACAGACAGACAGACAGACAGACAGACAGACAGACAGTCCCTGAACAACACTCTAACCACTAGGCTACCTGCTCTAACCACTACCTGCTCTAACCACTACCTGCTAGGTATCTAGGTATCCCCCTTTCATTTCGTCTGGAACTGGGAGAACCTAACCCTTAGGTATAATTAGACTCTCTTTCTGAGTTTTATATTTATATTCATCATTAGTTTGATTAATGCACCCAGGAGGAAGGAATTAGACAGAACAGAACACCTGTCCACGTTGCAGGTACGGACACACAGACGCACACAGGTCCACGAATGCACACGCCAAACACACACACACACACACACACACACACACACACACACACACACACACACACACACACACACACACACACACACACACACACACACACACACACACACACACACACAAAGTCAGGCTGAATAGCTTCTCCATGTGAACGGAGCGGGCCAGGCAAGGCAAACACACTGTCTGTTATAAAAATTGAACTGTCTTTTCGATCGTTCGTGTGTGTTCGTGTGTGTGTTTGTGTGTGTGTTTGTGTGTTTGCGTGTGTGTGTGTTTCTCTGTGAGTCAGAGTTAGCGCCCACACTATGTCCTTGTGTGTCTGCTTGCAGGAGAGTGTTTGTGTTAGATAGAGAGCTTTGAAGACTGTTTTCCCCGCCAGGCAGGCAGGTGTTCCAAGCTTATATAAGGAGTTGACTGCCACTGTTACTTCAGAGGTTAGAGATTCTCTCTTCATGGACTGGATCTCCGTCCCAAATGGCACCGTATTCCAACAAGATCTCATGGTTTTCCTTCCAAAAATTTAACGTCTATATTTTAATGCATTAGTGACAGGGATAAAACAGAAACAACTCTAAAGGCAGTTTAGTTTTCATTCCGAGTGGTTAAGGTTATGAGCTATGATTTGGGGACGGCTTAAAAACAAAATAATAATCAATATTCATATTATTCTGATGTCTTGCTGGAGCATCGGGAAAGGCCGCATCATAGTGGTCTAAGCATCATGATTGTTTTTCAAAAATGTTTGTGAGGAAGGTGTCATGATGTGGCTTCTTCCCTCTCTCCAACACCCAGGTTCTGTTATCCCAGGTCATAAATTCCTGGAGGAGGCTCTCTCCCCTCCTGGCCGTGCAGAAAGAGAGACACATAGAGAGAACAAAGGATTTCACGTGGCCAAACTCCTAAAATGCCCACTTGTGAGAAGGTGGGAATGGTCCGTTGACACCTAATAATTTTAAGGGACGGGTATGACGAGTGTGTTTCATTTGGTGACCTCAGAGAGGACAGGAAACACACATAACTATATCTCTGAATGTGTACATTTCTCAATTATGGGGTTTGAATCTAATTCTTGTATAAAATGAATGAGTAAACATGAAACTATCTGTGAAATGATGTAATGTGATGTTAAACCTTTCATGTGAAATGACTGTATTCCTTTTAAGGTTTAACTAAGTCATTGGCCACGCCCCCGTGAGCACAGACATGATCTGACGCCATGGAACAGCCTTTTTTTACTGTTACGAATAAAACCCCCTCCCGAGGAAATCCTCTTCAGACCACAAAAACCTCAGTGTCCGCTAAGGTTGTAATGGATTGAATTCCTGACCGCTGGCTACACGGCTGGAAATGGTTCAACTCTGAGACTATCGACCCCTACAGAATAAGAACAAATCTTAGATACTAATTACTAGTCTGCAGCTGAAAATGATGTCAATCTAGGATGCGAAGACCGACAACCGCCGAAACATCTATTCTATGAGAACATTTCTGAATGGTACTCTGAAGTATCCATTTTAACCCAGGAAAGACTTGATCTTCAGAGAAGCAGAGAGAGAGACTTGGATGGACTCTCCAACAGAAGGACTGACGATTCCAACAGAGATCACGACGACACACTGGGCGTAAATATACAGTTGAAGTCGGAAGTTTACATACACCTTAGCCAAATACATTTAATCCGAGTAAAAATTCCCTGTCTTAGGTCAGTTAGGATCACCACTTTATTTTAAAATTGTGAAATGTCAGAATAATAGTAGAGAGAATTATTTATTTCAGCTTTTATTTCTTTCATCACATTCCCATTGGGTCAGAAGTTTGCATACACTCAATTAGTATTCGGTAGCGTTGCCTTTAAATTGTGGGTCAAACATTTCGGGTAGCCTTCCACAAGCTCCCACAATATGTTGGGTGAATTTTGGGCCATTCCTCCTGTCAGAGCTCGTGTAACTGAGTCAGGTTTGTAGGCCTCCTTGCTCGCACACGCTTTTTCAGTTCTGCCCACAAGTTTTCTATAAGATTGAGGTCAGGGCTTTGTGATGGCCACTCTAATACCTTGACTTTGTTGTCCTTAAGCCATTTTGCCACAACTTTGGAAGTATGCTTGGACTCATTGTTCATTTGGAAGACCCATTTGCGACCAAGCTTTAACTTCCTGACTGGTGTCTTGAGATGTTGCTTCAATATATCCACATAATTGTCCTACCTCATGATGCCATCTATTTTGTGAAGTGCACCAGTCCCTCCTGCAGCAAAGCACCCCCACAACATGATGCTACCACCCCCGTGCTTCACGGTTGGGATGATGTTCTCCGGCTTGCAAGCCTCCCCCTTTTTCCTCCAAACATAATGATGGTCATTATGGCCCAACAGTTCTATATTTATTTCATCAGACCAGAGGACATTTCTCCAAAAAAGCACGATCTTTGTCCCCATGTACAGTTGCAAACCATAGTCTGGCTTTTCTATGGCGGTTTTGGAGCAGTGGCTTCTTCCTTGCTTAGCAGCCTTTCAGGTTATGTCAATATAGGACTTGTTTTACTGTGGATATAGATACTTTTGAACCTGTTTCCTCCAACATCTTCAGAAGGTCCTTTGCTGTTGTTCTGGGATTGATTTGCACTTTTGCAGCAAAGTACGTTCATCTCTAGGAGACAGAACGCGTCTCCTTCCTGAGCAGTATGACTGCTGCGTGGTCCTATGGTGTTTATACTTTCGTACTATTGTTTGTACAGATGAACGTGGTACCTTCAGGCATTTGGAAAGTTCTCCCAAGGATGAACCAGACTTGTGGAGGTGTACAATTTTTTTCTGAGGTCTTTGCTGATTTCTTTTGATTTTCCCATGATGTCAAGCAAAGAGGCACTGAGTTTGAAGGTAGGCCTTGAAATACATCCACAGGTACACCTCCAATTGACTCAAATTATGTCAATTAGCCTATCAGAATCTTCTAAAGCCATGACATAATTTTCTGGAATTTTCCAAGCTGTTTAAAGGCACAGTTTACTGAATGTAAACTTCTGACCCACTGGAATTGTAAAAATAAATGTGTAAATTTTTAAATGTATTTTGGCTAAGATGTATGTAAACTTTCTACTTCAACTAGGGTGATGATACTGTATATATATATATATATATATATATATATATGTGTATGTTTTCCAGGCACCATCACATGAGCCTGAAGCCACAGACTCTGGCCAAACTCATGTATCTATAATGAATTCAATGCTGCTTAAGCGTAATAAGGCATTTTTTCATTTAATTTGTATTTAATTCTAAGTAAGTCACAGCCTAAAGTATAATTGTAATACCGTAATTGCGGAATCTTCGTCCCTACCAGCTGAGTGTCGCTCTCCCAAGTGCTTCACAATGTATTTCTTTGTGTGCTATAGCCTTGAAATTATGAAATAATATTGCCTAAATAATTCACTTAAAGCGATGAGTGCTTCTTACATTCACCTTTTCATGTTTATTAAAATTATTTTAATTCAAAATCACATGGTTTGGTTTCAATACCTCAAAACCAAATGGTAGGTCCAGGTCGTCACAACAACCAGATTGGTTTTCGTTAAACTGTGTTTTTAATTAATTGAGCGAATTCGGTGTTGGAAAGGATGTGGAGCGAAGGGCAAGGAACTCTCCATGAGCGATGAGAGTGATTTCCGACTGCTCAACTCAGCTCGCATACTCTGGTGTGTGTGCGAGTGTGTGTGTGTGTGTGTGTGTGTGTGTGCCTGTGCGAGTGTGTGTGTGTGTGTGAATAATTAAGCTCCTCTGCAAAGTAGACCCTCTCTCAGTAATGAGGAGACGCTTGCGAGTACAAGGTCAGAACTTAATTCGTCATCGTTAGCCACTAAGTGCAGATGGTGAAAAGGTCCTCAATGGGACCCTATTCCCTTTGTAGAGTGCAACTCTATAGGCCCTGGTCAAAAGCAGTGCACTGATCTCCTACAGTACCAGCCCTCCCTGGTACTACATCTAGTCTAGTGCACTGAAAAGGGAAAAGGGTGCCATTTGGAATGCAAATGATATTATCAGGCATCAGTAGCTAACCTATTAATGACTAGATCTCCTACAGTACCAGCCCTCCCTGGTACTACATCTAGTCTCACAGTCAGTACCAGCCCTCCCTGTTACTACATCTAGTCTTATAGTCAGTACCAGCCCTCCCTGGTACTACATCTAGTCTTATAGTCAGTACCAGCCCTCCCTGTTACTACATCTAGTCTTATAGTCAGTACCAGCCCTCCCTGGTACTACATCTAGTCTTATAGTCAGTACCAGCCCTCCCTGGTACTACATCTAGTCTCATAGTCAGTACCAGCCCTCCCTGGTACTACATCTAGTCTTATAGTCAGTACCAGCCCTCCCTGGTACTACATCTAGTCTCATAGTCAGTACCAGCCCTCCCTGTTACTACATCTAGTCTTATAGTCCGTACCAGCTCTCCCTGTTACTACATCTAGTCTCATAGTCAATACCAGCCCTCCCTGTTACTGCATCTAGTCTTATAGTCAGTACCAGCCCTCCCTGGTACTACATCTAGTCTCATAGTCAGTACCAGCCCTCCCTGTTACTACATCTAGTCTTATAGTCAATACCAGCCCTCCCTGGTACTACATCTAGTCTCATAGTCAGTACCAGCCCTCCCTGTTACTACATCTAGTCTCATAGTCAGTACCAGCCCTCCCTGGTACTACATCTAGTTTTATAGTCAGTACCAGCCCTCCCTGTTACTACATCTAGTCTTATAGTCAATACCAGCCCTCCCTGTTACTACATCTAGTCTTATAGTCAGTACCAGCCCTCCCTGTTACTACATCTAGTCTCATAGTCAGTACCAGCCCTCCCTGTTACTACATCTAGTCTTATAGTCAGTACCAGCCCTCCCTGGTACTACATCTAGTCTCACAGTCAGTACCAGCCCTCCCTGGTACTACATCTAGTCTCACAGTCAGTACCAGCCCTCCCTGGTACTACATCTAGTCTCATAGTCAGTACCAGCCCTCCCTGTTACTACATCTAGTCTTATAGTCAATACCAGCCCTCCCTGTTACTACATCTAGTCTTATAGTCAATACCAGCCCTCCCTGGTACTACATCTAGTCTCATAGTCAGTACCAGCCCTCCCTGGTACTACATCTAGTTTTATAGTCAGTACCAGCCCTCCCTGTTACTACATCTAGTCTTATAGTCAATACCAGCCCTCCCTGTTACTACATCTAGTCTTATAGTCAGTACCAGCCCTCCCTGGTACTACATCTTATAGTCAGTACCAGCCCTCCTAGTGCTACATCTAGTCTCATAGTCAGTACCAGCCCTCCCTGGTACTACATCTAGTCTCATAGTCAGTACCAGCCAGTAGGTGTTGATATGGAGGACAGTGTGATGTCCTATAGGTGTTGATATGGAGGACAGGGTGATGTCCTATAGGTGTTGATATGGAGGACAGGGTGATGTCCTATAGGTGTTGATATGGAGGACAGGGTGATGTCCTATAAGAATTGATATGGAGGACAGTGTAATGAGGACAGTATGGATCCTACTGAAGGACAGTTTAATGAGGACAGTATGGCTCCTACTGAAGGACAGTTTAATGAGGACAGTAAGACTCCTACTGAAGGACAGTTTAATGAGGACAGTATGGCTCCTACTGAAGAACAGTTTAATGAGGACAGTATGGATCCTACAGAAGGACAGTTTAATGAGGACAGTATGGCTCCTACTGAAGAACAGTTTAATGAGGACAGTATGGCTCCTACTGAACGACAGTTTAATGAGGACAGTAAGACTCCTACTGAAGGACAGTTTAATGAGGACAGTATGGCTCCTACTGAAGGACAGTTTAATGAGGACAGTATGGCTCCTAATGAAGGACAGTTTAATGAGGACAGTAAGACTCCTACTGAAGGACAGTTTAATGAGGACAGTAAGACTCCTACTGAAGCACAGTTTAATGAGGACAGTATGGCTCCTACTGAAGGACAATTTAATGAGGACAGTAAGACTCCTACTGAAGGACAGTTTAATGAGGACAGTATGGCTCCTACTGAAGGACAGTTTAATGAGGACAGTATGGCTCCTACTGAAGGACAGTTTAATGAGGACAGTAAGACTCCTACTGAAGGACAATTTAATGAGGACAGTATGGCTCCTACTGAAGGACAGTTTAATGAGGACAGTAAGACTCCTACTGAAGGACAGTTTAATGAGGACAGTATGGCTGAAGGACAGTTTAATGAGGACAATATGGCTCCTACTGAAGGACAGTTTAATGAGGACAGTATGGCTCCTACTGAAGGACAATTTAATGAGGACAGTATGGATCCTACTGAAGGACAGTTTGGATCCTACTGAAGGACAGTTTAATGAGGACAGTATGGCTCCTACTGAAGGACAGTTTAATGAGGACAATATGGCTCCTACTGAAGGACAGTTTAATGAGGACAGTATGGCTCCTACTGAAGGACAATTTAATGAGGACAGTATGGATCCTACTGAAGGACAGTTTGGATCCTACTGAAGGACAGTTTAATGAGGACAGTATGGCTCCTACTGAAGGACAGTTTAACCTTTCTGATCTCCCCATCCCGGATCCGGGTTCGTGAATACAGACTCAAGCTCATTACCATAACGCAACGTTAACTATTCATGAAAATCGCAAATGAAATGAAATAAATATGCTAGCTCTCAAGCTTAGCCTTTTGTTAACAACACTGTCATCTCAGATTTTCAAAATATGCTTCTCAACCATTGCAAAACAAGCATTTGTGTAACAGTATTGATGGCTAACGTAGCATTTAGCATTAGCATTCAGCTGGCAACATTTACACAAAAAAACAGAAAAGCATTCAAAAAAATCATTTACCTTTGAAGAACTTCAGATGTTTTCAATGAGGAGACTTTCAGATAGCAAATGTTCAGTTTTTCCTGAAAGATTATTTGTTTAGGACAAATCGCTCCGTTTTCTGCGTCACGTTTAGCTATGAAAAAACCCCTGTATCCAGGATTGTGTAAATCTATCAGCAAGCTCATTAGCATAACACAACGTTAACTATTTATGAAAATCGCAAATGAAATGAAATAAATATGCCATCTCTCAAGCTTAGCCTTTTGTAAACAACACTGTCATCTCAGATTTTCAAAATATGCTTCTCAACCATAGGAAAACAATAATTTGTGTAAAAACCCAGGGACTCTGATGGCACAGCTGGCGCTGCAGTACAGCGCCCTTAACCACTGCGCCACCCGGGAGGCCCAATGCCACACTTTCAACCTTCAATTCCATAATGGTTTTGCTTTGTATTTCCTACTGGCCTTTCCTACCAGTCCGCCGTTGAACACGAGTCTCTTCTGATTGGTCTGATTGTTACCGTAGTCTAAAAGCAGGAGCATTGGCCTCTATCTGCTCTGGTGTTTACTCCTTCTGTCGACTAATGGCTACACAGACTGCACCCTATGGTCAATATAGTTCTGTATTTCCTATATTGACCTAACTTACCAATCCTCTCACTACTGAACTTGTCTCTTCAAGTTTCTCTCATTCGTACAAAAGCTTCAGGATAGTAATTACTACGGGTATATACTGAAACTCCCCCTAAGGCGTCTGTAGGAATGTGTTGCTTGTCTCTTTTGGGGTCTGCAGGAATGTGTTGCTTATCTAGGATGGTGTCTGTAGGAATGTGTTGCTTGTCTCTTTTGGGGTCTGTAGGAATGTGTTGCTTATCTAGGATGGTGTCTGTAGGAATGTGTTGCTTGTCTCTTTTGGGGTCTGTAGGAATGTGTTGCTTATCTAGGATGGTGTCTGTAGGAATGTGTTGCTTGTCTCTTTTGGGGTCTGCAGGAATGTGTTGCTTATCTAGGATGGTGTCTGTAGGAATGTGTTGCTTGTCTCTTTTGGGTTCTGTAGGAATGTGTTGCTTATCTAGGATGGTGTCTGTAGGAATGTGTTGCTTGTCTCTTTTGGGTTCTGTAGGAATGTGTTGCTTATCTAGGATGGTGTCTGTAGGAATGTGTTGCTTGTCTCTTTTGGGTTCTGTAGGAATGTGTTGCTTATCTAGGATGGTGTCTGTAGGAATGTGTTGCTTGTCTCTTTTGGGTTCTGTAGGAATGTGTTGCTTATCTAGGATGGTGTCTGTAGGAATGTGTTGCTTATCTAGGATGGTGTCTGTAGGAATGTATTGCTTGTCTCTTTTGGGTTCTGTAGGAATGTGTTGCTTATCTAGGATGGTGTCTGTAGGAATGTGTTGCTTGTCTCTTTTGGGTTCTGTAGGAATGTGTTGCTTATCTAGGATGGTGTCTGTAGGAATGTGTTGCTTATCTAGGATGGTGTCTGTAGGAATGTGTTGCTTGTCTCTTTTGGGTTCTGTAGGAATGTGTTGCTTATTTTGTTGGAAAACCAGGTCTCTCATTCTCTCAAGCAATTAGTTGTCCCCACAGGAGCCAGACTGTTATGTGTTTAACAAATGTCTATCCTCAGTGGCTGTTAGTGTCGTCTCAGTACCCTGGTGATTGCAGCTAATGAAGACAATAAGTCCAGGCTAACAGGAGTCATTTGCGGCTATCATAATGCAGTGGATGATACAGAGGCTGCAGACTTCATCTCTGGGGTCTAGACAAATAAACAAGGTAACATTTGAAGAGTGTTGTTTTCTATCTCTCTTTGGTGCAAATGTGCCTGGTTTTTGGTTTGAAGCCTGACAATGAAAGACAACAGTTATAGATCGTAAAAAAGAGAGAGAAAGTGAAAGAGAGAGAAGAGAGTGAGAGAGACAAAGTGAAAGAGAGAGAGAGAAGAGAGTGAGAGAGAAAGTCGAAGAGTGAGAGAGAGAGTGACAGAGAAAAAATAAGAGAGTGAGAGAGAGAACGTGAAAGAGAGAGATGAAGAGAATGAGAGAGAGAAAGTGACAGAAAGAAGAGAGTGAGAGAGAGAAAGTGAAATAGAGAGAAGAGAGTGAGAGAGAGAAAGTGAAAGAGAGAGATGAAGAGAATGAGAGAAAGTGAAAGAGAGATGAAGAGAGTGAGAGAGAGAAAGTGAAAGAGAGAGAAGAGTGAGAGAGAGAAAGTAAAATAGAGAAAAGAAGAGAGTGAGAGAGAAGTGAAAGAGAGAGGAGTGAGAGAGAGAAAGTGAAAGAGAGAGAAGAGTGAGAGAGAGAAAGTGAAAGAGAGAGAAGAAGAGAGTGAGAGAGAAAGTGAAAGAGAGAGAAGAGAAGAGATGAGAAAGAGAAGAAGTTTGATTGTCAAGCCAGGTCACTCGCGATACTATTCAGTATTTGACGTCCATTCATGTCTGAAGACATCGGGAGATGATGTGGAAACCGGCCACCAGGGGGCAACAGTGAGCACTGTTACCATTTTCGTTTTTGCTAGAACGTTGTGGACGGGGATGGCCGGATGGGCCGTAGCATCTGACCTTAAACACTTTGGAAGTGGACGTTTGGAACAATTTGACGTGTGAGAAACATGGATGAACGTATAAGTGTGACTTGAGACTGAGAGAGCTGGTAGTAATTTTCAGTGTTCCAGAAAGTTATCCTCTCTAATTAGTGTTGCTAGGTGTTGCTAGGTACTATAATATAACAGGATATACTATGTATAAAGGATGAAAGATGAGACAGACAGAGAAATTATTAGCTTTCTTAAACATTGTTAACGCATAAAGCAGGCCTTTGATAATGGATAGGGGTGTTTTTAATGGCGTAGATCAAAATACATCACATCCTCAGTGTTTAACCTGACTGTATTAAATACATCACATCCTCAGTGTTTAACCTGACTGTATTAAATACATCACATCCTCAGTGTTTAACCTGACTGTATTAAATACATCACATCCTCAGTGTTTAACCTGACTGTATTAAATACATCACATCCTCAGTGTTTAACCTGACTGTATTAAATACATCACATCCTCAGTGTTTAACCTGACTGTATTAAATACATCACATCCTCAGTGTTTAACCTGACTGTATTAAATACATCACATCCTCAGTGTTTAACCTGACTGTATTAAATACATCACATCCTCAGTGTTTAACCTGACTGTATTAAATACATCACATCCTCAGTGTTTAACCTGACTGTATTAAATACATCACATCCCCAGTGTTTAACCTGACTATATTAAATACATCACATCCTCAGTGTTTAACCTGACTGTATTAAATACATCACATCCTCAGTGTTTAACCTGACTGTATTAAATACATCACATCCCCACTGTTTAACCTGACTGTATTAAATACATCACATCCTCAGTGTTTAACCTGACTCTATTAAATACATCACATCCTCAGTGTTTAACCTGACTGTATTAAATACATCACATCCTCAGTGTTTAACCTGACTGTATTAAATACATCACATCCTCAGTGTTTAACCTGACTGTATTAAATACATCACATCCCCACTGTTTAACCTGACTGTATTAAATACATCACATCCTCAGTGTTTAACCTGACTCTATTAAATACATCACATCCTCAGTGTTTAACCTGACTGTATTAAATACATCACATCCTCAGTGTTTAACCTGACTGTATTAAATACATCACATCCTCAGTGTTTAACCTGACTGTATTAAATACATCACATCCTCAGTGTTTAACCTGACTGTATTAAATACATCACATCCCCACTGTTTAACCTGACTGTATTAAATACATCACATCCCCAGTGTTTAACCTGACTATATTAAATACATCACATCCTCAGTGTTTAACCTGACTGTATTAAATACATCACATCCTCAGTGTTTAACCTGACTGTATTAAATACATCACATCCCCACTGTTTAACCTGACTGTATTAAATACATCACATCCTCAGTGTTTAACCTGACTCTATTAAATACATCACATCCTCAGTGTTTAACCTGACTGTATTAAAAACATCACATCCTCAGTGTTTAACCTGACTGTATTGAATACATCACATCCTCAGTGTTTATTCTGACTGTATTAAATACATCACATCCTCAGTGTTTAACCTGACTGTATTAAATACATCACATCCTCAGTGTTTAACCTGACTGTATTAAATACATCACACCCCCAGTGTTTAACCTGACTGTATTAAATACATCACATCCTCAGTGTTTAACCTGACTGTATTAAATACATCACATCCTCAGTGTTTAACCTGACTGTATTAAATACATCACATCCTTAGTGTTTAACCTGACTGTATTAAAAACATCACATCCCCAGTGTTTAACCTGACTGTATTAAGTACATCACATCCTCAGTGTTTAACCTGACTGTATTAAATACATCACATCCTCAGTGTTTAACCTGATTGTATTAAATACATCACATCCTCAGTGTTTAACCTGACTGTATTAAAAACATCACATCCTCAGTGTTTAACCTGACTGTATTAAATACATCACATTCTCAGTGTTTAACCTGACTGTATTAAATACACCACATCCTCAGTGTTTAACCTGACTGTATTAAATACATCACATCCTCAGTGTTTAACCTGACTGTATTAAATACATCACATCCTCAGTGTTTAACCTGACTGTATTAAATACATCACATCCCCACTGTTTAACCTGACTGTATTAAATACATCACATCCTCAGTGTTTAACCTGACTGTATTAAATACATCACATCCCCAGTGTTTAACCTGACTGTATTAAATACATCACATCCCCAGTGTTTAACCTGACTGTATTAAATACATCACATCCCCACTGTTTAACCTGACTGTATTATATACATCACATCCTCAGTGTTTAACCTGACTGTATTAAATACATCACATCCTCAGTGTTTAACCTGACTGTATTAAATACATCACATCCCCAGTGTTTAACCTGACTGTATTAAATACATCACATCCCTAGTGTTTAACCTGACTGTATTAAAAACATCACATCCCCACTGTTTAACCTGACTGTATTAAATACATCACATCCCCAGTGTTTGACCTGACTGTATTAAATACATCACATCCTCAGTGTTTAACCTGACTGTATTAAATACATCACATCCTCAGTGTTTAACCTGACTGTATTAAATACATCACATCCTCAGTGTTTAACCTGACTGTATTAAATACATCACATCCTCAGTGTTTAACCTGACTGTATTAAAAACATCACATCCTCAGTGTTTAACCTGACTGTATTAAATACATCACATCCTCAGTGTTTAACCTGACTGTATTAAATACATCACATCCTCAGTGTTTAACCTGACTGTATTAAAAACATCACATCCTCAGTGTTTAACCTGACTGTATTAAAAACATCACATCCTCAGTGTTTAACCTGACTGTATTAAAAACATCACATCCTCAGTGTTTAACCTGACGGTATTAAATACATCACATCCTCAGTGTTTAACCTGACTGTATTAAATACATCACATCCTCAGTGTTTAACCTGACTGTATTAAATACATCACATCCTCACTGTTTAACCTGACTGTATTAAATACATCACATCCCCAGTGTTTAACCTGACTGTATTAAATACATCACATCCTCAGTGTTTAACCTGACTGTATTAAATACATCACATCCTCAGTGTTTAACCTGACTGTGTTGTGTTTAAACACAGTGAAAGTAGAGGCCTCGGGCTTCATCCCTGCAGAGAGACAAGTAAATATCAGACTTCTGTGTATGTGTATGTGTGTGTGTGTGTGTGTGTGTGTGTGTGTGTGTGTGTGTGTGTGTGTGTGTGTGTGTGTGTGTGTGTGTGTGTGTGTGTCAGTGTGTGTGTGTGTGTGTCCCTGCAGCTAAATGGTCCAGTTGGGACATTTTAAAGAGAAATTATGAACAAGAAAACATTATGCTTCTGAAAAAAAACATCTGAGCTGACAAAAAAACAAACAAAAAAAAACGTTAAATTGTCACGAGGAAAATAGTCCCGATAATGAAAGGAATAATCAGGAACAGATCTCTGCAACACGTAGCGACACAATGTGGTAGCAGAACAACATGACAACAACACATAGCGACACAACATGGTAGCAGAACAACATGACAACAACACATAGCGACACAACATGGTAGCAGAACAACATGACAACAACACATAGCGACACAACATGGTAGCAGAACAACATGACAACAACACATAGCGACACAACATGGTAGCAGAACAACATGACAACAACACATAGCGACACAACATGGTAGCAGAACAACATGACAACAACACATTGCGACACAACGTGGTAGCAGAACAACATGACAACAACACATAGCGACACAACATGGTAGCAGAACCACACATAGCGACACAACATGGTAGCAGAACAACACATAGCGACACAACATGGTAGCAGAACAACATGACAACAACACATAGCGACACAACATGGTAGCAGAACAACATGACAACAACACATAGCGACACAACATGGTAGCAGAACAACATGACAACAACACATAGCGACACAACATGGTAGCAGAACAACATGACAACAACACATAGCGACACAACATGGTAGCAGAACAACATGACAACAACACATAGCGACACAACATGGTAGCAGAACAACATGACAACAACACATAGCGACACAACATGGTAGCAGAACAACATGACAACAACACATAGCGACACAATGTGGTAGCAGAACAACATGACAACAACACATAGCGACACAACATGGTAGCAGAACAACATGACAACAACACATAGCGACACAACATGGTAGCAGAACAACATGACAACAACACATAGCGACACAATGTGGTAGCAGAACAACATGACAACAACACATAGCGACACAACATGGTAGCAGAACAACATGACAACAACACATAGCGACACAACATGGTAGCAGAACAACATGACAACAACACATAGCGACACAACATGGTAGCAGAACAACATGACAACAACACATAGCGACACAACATGGTAGCAGAACCACACATAGCGACACAACGTGGCAGCAGAACAACATGACAACAACACATAGCGACAACATGGTAGCAGACCAACATGACAACAACACGGAAGTGAAACAATGTGGTAGCAGCACAAGCATGGTACAAACATTGTTAGTTTACAAGACAGGGTTGACTTTTTCTCCTATTTAAAATCCCTGTTGAATTCAACAGAAACCCTTGTTAAACAGAAACCCTTGTTACACAGAAACCCCTGTTGAACAGAAACCCTTGTTACACAGAAACCCCTGTTGAACAGAAACCCTTGTTAAACAGAAACCCCTGTTACACAGAAACCCTTGTTACACAGAAACCCTTGTTACACAGAAACCCTTGTTACACAGAAACCCTTGTTACACAGAAACCCTTGTTATACAGAAACCTCTACTCAAACAAGAAGCAGATTCCACTCCCATCAACAAGATACTGCTCTCAGCCTAAAAAAGTCAATGTGATTTTTCCTCAGGGTCCAATGCCTTTGCTGAGCTATCTAAATAGCCCTGAGACAAACATTTTGTGTGATTGTCTGTTTTAATATGTTTACCAGAAAGCATCTAAAACTGGCACCCTACTCCCTTTATAGTGCACATCTGTTGACCAGGGCCCATATCGGGACTGTTGGGACCCGTCTCTTCCCGCTCATCAAATGTCATTCATTTCATTCTTCTTCTTCTTCTTCTCTATTCTCTCTTCTTCTTCTTCTCTATTCTCTATTCTCTCTTCTTCTTCTTCTTCTTCTTCTTCTTCTTCTTCTCTATTCTCTCTTCTTCTTCTTCTTCTTCTCTATTCTCTATTCTCTCTTCTTCTTCTTCTTTATTCTCTATTCTCTCTTCTTCTTCTTCTTCTTCTTCTTCTCTATTCTCTATTCTCTCTTCTTCTTCTTCTTCTTCTTCTCTATTCTCTATTCTCTCTTCTTCTTCTTCTTTATTCTCTATTCTCTCTTCTTCTTCTTCTTCTTCTTCTTCTTCTTCTTCTTCTCTATTCTCTATTCTCTCTTCTTCTTCTTCTTTATTCTCTATTCTCTATTCTCTCTTCTTCTTCTTCTCTATTCTCTATTCTCTCTTCTTCTTCTTCTTCTTCTTCTTCTTCTTCTCTATTCTCTATTCTCTCTTCTTCTTCTTCTTCTCTATTCTCTATTCTCTCTTCTTCTTCTTCTTCTTCTCTATTCTCTATTCTCTCTTCTTCTTCTTCTTCTTCTTCTCTATTCTCTAGTCTCTCTTCTTCTTCTTCTTCTTCTCTATTCTCTCGTCTTTTTTCTTCTTCTCTATTCTCTATTCTCTCTTCTTCTTCTTCTCTATTCTCTATTCTCTCTTCTTCTTCTTCTTTATTCTCTATTCTCTCTTCTTCTTCTTCTCTATTCTCTCGTCTTTTTTCTTCTTCTCTATTCTCTATTCTCTCTTCTTCTTCTTCTTCTTCTCTATTCTCTATTCTCTCTTCTTCTTCTTCTTCTCTATTCTCTATTTTCTCTTCTTCTTCTTCTTCTTCTTTATTCTCTCGTCTTTTTTCTTCTTCTCTATTCTCTATTCTCTCTTCTTCTTCTTTATTCTCTATTCTCTCTTCTTCTTCTTCTTCTTCTTTATTCTCTCGTCTTTTTTCTTCTTCTCTATTCTCTATTCTCTCTTCTTCTTCTTCTTTATTCTCTATTCTCTCTTCTTCTTCTTCTTCTTTATTCTCTCGTCTTTTTTCTTCTTCTCTATTCTCTATTCTCTCTTCTTCTTCTTCTTTATTCTCTATTCTCTATTCTCTCTTCTTCTTCTTCTTCTTCTTCTTCTTCTTCTTCTTCTTCTTCTTCTTCTTCTTCTTCTCTATTCTCTCTTCTACTTCCTCCTCTCTATTCTGTCTGTTTCACTGGTCTAACAGTGGCTGTTGAGGGAGGTACGGGAGATAAGACCCAGTCACAGACAAAAAAACTCCCCACAGACTTTAATCTCTCTTTCCATCCTCTTTCTGTCAGTCTGACAGTGTTCTTTCTCCACTAGTATTTCTCTCTCTGTGTGTGTGTTTGTGTGTGTGTGTGTGTGTGAGTGTGTGTGTGTGTGTGTGTGTGTGAGTGTGTGTGTGTGTGTGTGTGTGTGTGTGTGTGTGTGTGTGTGTGTGTGTGTGTTTACAGTGAGAGGAGAATCTGAGGATTTACATCCAATTAGGAAGACAGAACCATCTTTACATTCAACCTATATGTGATATTGAGACAGACACATACACATGTTCACAGACAAATCTAAATGTGATATGGAGCTGCTGCCAGGTAGTGGGGAGATTTTTTACATGGGTTCTCCAGAAAATATCAGTTACGCCCGCTTGTATTTCACACCAAGGACCTGGTGGTAGTTTATTTTACAGTAGGAATATCGGAAAGTCATATTTTCTCCCTAACTGGTCTCTGGGGTAAATACACTACATGAACAAAAGTATGTGGACACCTGCTCGTCGAACTTCTCATTAGAATATCATTGGCAATAATATGGAGTTGGACCCCCTCCCCCTTTGCTGCTACAACAGCCTCCACTCTTCTGGGAAGGCTTTCCACTAGATGTTGGAACATTGCTGCTATAACAGCCTCCACTCTTCTGGGAAGGCTTTCCATTAGATGTTGGAACATTGTTGTGGGGACTTGCTTCCATTCAGCCACAAGAGCATTATTGAGGTTGGGAACTGACATTGGGCGATTAGGCCTGGCTTGCAGTTGGCGTTCCAATTTATCTCAAAGGTGTTCGATTGCGTTCAGGTCAGGGCTCTGTGCAGACCACTCAAGTTCTTCCACACCGATGTCGACAAATCATTTCTGTACGGTGCTTCGTGTACGGGAACATTGTCATGCTGAAACAGAAGCAGAAAGGGGCCTTCCTCAAACTGTTGCCACGAAGTTGGGAAGCATAGAATCATCTAGAATGTCATTGAATGCTGTAGCGTTAAGATTTCCCTTCACTGGAAGTAAGGGGCCAGACCGAACCATGAAAAACAGCCCCAGACCATTATTCCTCCAGAAAACTTGTATTTGGTGTTCTCCTGACATCCTGACATCTGCCAAACCCAGATTCATCCGTCGGACTGCCAGATGGTGAAGAATGATTCATCACTCCAGAGAACGTGTTTCCTCTGCTCCAGAGTCCAATGGCGGTGAGATTTACATCACTCCAGCCGATGCTTTGCATTGCGCACGGTGATCTTAGGCTTGTGTGCGGCTGCTCGGCTACGGAAACCCATTTCATGAAGCTCCCGACGAACGGTTCTTGTGGTGACGTTGCTTCCAGAGGCAGTTTGGAACTCGGTAGTGAGTGTTGCAACAAAGGACAGGCGATTTTTACGCACTTCAGCTCTCGGCGGTCATGTCGTCTGAGTTTGTGTGGCCTACCACTTAGAGGCTGAGTCGTTGTTGCTCCTAGATGTTTCCACTTTACAATAACAGCACTTACAGTTGACCGGGGCAACTCTCAGCCCATCCCACCTCAGCCCATCCCACCTATCACCATAGACCTCAGCTCTTTAATCCCACCCCTCAGCCCATCCCACCTATCACCATAGACCTCAGCTCTTTAATCCCACCCCCTCAGCCACTCTCAGCCCATCCCACCTATCACCATAGACCTCAGCTCCTTAATCCCACCCCTCAGCCACTCTCAGCCCATCCCACCTATCACCATAGACCTCAGCTCTTTAATCCCACCCCCTCAGCCACTCTCAGTCCATCTCACCTATCACCATAGACCTCAGCTCTTTAATCCCGCCCCTCAGCCACTCTCAGCCCATCCCACCTATCACCATAGACCTCAGCTCTTTAATCCCGCCCCTCAGCGACTCTCAGCCCATCCCACCTATCACCATAGACCAGCCTCAGTTTATTTCCATGTGTCAAATATTTTTCAATTGTGCTATGATGTTATACATTTCTAATCTTCTAGTATCCACAGATTGTGAGCTAAAAACGAAAACCTTTCCTACGAGTGTTAATATAGAATTTATTGACTATTTATTCCCTTGCCAGTAGTAACTTGTAGTTACTCTATGTAGATGATTGACAACAAGTCATTTCTAGTTCATATCTCTTTGTTGATAACATTTGAATGAGACGTGCATCAAATCTACTCCTCAGTACTTCTTCCAATGCTACTTTTTTTTTGAAAACGGTGAGTCAACACTTCCTGATACAGAATGACCATAAAGAATGACAGATCCACAGCTCTCAGAGACTGACAACTACTCTGTCCCAGCTTAAAGCTACGTTCCAAATGGAACCCATAGGGCCCTGGTCAAAAATTCTGCACTAGGGAGTAGGGTGCCATTTTCTTTCCAGCAACCTTAGATTAATCCAAGTGCTGATGCGACGTTCCTCCTTCTACGCCCCCCAGAGAGAATCTCAGAGAGAGTTTTTCCTCTCCTGAATTCTATTAGCAAGGGGCAACGGGCGGCGGACTTCTAAAGGTCAGACTGAATATCCAGTGGGAGGATAATTAGTGAAGATTTTGTGTACTCCAAGGCTTTATTACCACAAACGATCAGTCACATTTACCTCATGTTTAGTGTGTGTGTGTGTGTGTGTGTGTGTGTGTGTGTGTGTGTGTGTGTGTGTGTGTGTGTGTGTCACTTTATGTTTAGAGCTAGAGTAACATCAGATGGTATCAATATCGGTTAGTATCGGTTAGTATCAAAATCAATCCGTTTCAGTTAGTATAATTTAGTATCAGTTTCAGTATCAGTCAGTATCAGTATCAGTCAGTATCAGTCAGTGTCAGTATCAGTTAGTATCAGTTGGTATCAGTATCAGTGTCAGTATCAGTCAGTATCAGTCAGTATCAGTTGGTATCAGTATCAGTGTCAGTATCAGTCAGTATCAGTCAGTATCAGTTGGTATCAGTATCAGTGTCAGTATCAGTCAGTATCAGTTAGTATCAGTTGGTATCAGTATCAGTGTCAGTATCAGTCAGTATCAGTCAGTATCAGTTGGTATCAGTATCAGTGTCAGTATCAGTCAGTATCAGTTAGTATCAGTTGGTATCAGTATCAGTGTCAGTATCAGTCAGTATCAGTCAGTATCAGTTGGTATCAGTATCAGTGTCAGTATCAGTTAATATCAGTTAGTATCAGTCAGTATCAGTATCAGTCAGTATCAGTCAGTATCAGTATCAGTTAGTATCAGTTAGTATCAGTCAGTATCAGTCAGTATCAGTATCAGTCAGTATCAGTCAGTATCAGTATCAGTCAGTATCAGTATCAGTCAGTATCAGTCAGTATCAGTCAGAATCAGTATCAGTATCAGTCAGTATCAGTATCAGTCAGTATCAGTATCAGTTTCAGTATCAGTCAGTATCAGTATCAGTCAGTATAAGTCAGTGTCAGTATCAGTTAGTATCAGTTGGTATCAGTATCAGTGTCAGTATCAGTCAGTATCAGTTGGTATCAGTATCAGTGTCAGTATCAGTCAGTATCAGTCAGTATCAGTTGGTATCAGTATCAGTGTCAGTATCAGTCAGTATCAGTTAGTATCAGTTGGTATCAGTATCAGTGTCAGTATCAGTCAGTATCAGTCAGTATCAGTTGGTATCAGTATCAGTGTCAGTATCAGTTAATATCAGTTAGCATCAGTCAGTATCAGTATCAGTCAGTATCAGTCAGTATCAGTATCAGTATCAGTCAGTATCAGTATCAGTCAGTATCAGTCAGTATCAGTCAGTATCAGTATCAGTTTCAGTATCAGTCAGTATCAGTATCAGTCAGTATCAGTCAGTGTCAGTATCAGTTAGTATCAGTCAGTATCAGTCAGTATCAGTATCAGTCAGTATCAGTCAGTATCAGTATCAGTCAGTATCAGTCAGTATCAGTCAGTATCAGTATCAGTCAGTATCAGTCAGTATCAGTATCAGTCAGTATCAGTCAGTATCAGTCAGTATCAGTATCAGTCAGTATCAGTATCAGTCAGTATCAGTATCAGTCAGTATCAGTCAGTATCAGTATCAGTCAGTATCAGTCAGTATCAGTCAGTATCAGTATCAGTCAGTATCAGTCAGTATCAGTCAGTATCAGTATCAGTCAGTATCAGTCAGTATCAGTATCAGTCAGTATCAGTCAGTATCAGTCAGTATCAGTATCAGTCAGTATCAGTATCAGTCAGTATCAGTCAGTATCAGTCAGTATCAGTATCAGTCAGTATCAGTCAGTATCAGTCAGCATCAGTATCAGTCAGTATCAGTCAGTATCAGTCAGTATCAGTCAGTATCAGTATCAGTCAGTATCAGTCAGTATCAGTCAGCATCAGTTTGTATCAGTATCAGTCAGTATCAGTATCAGTCAGCATCAGTTTGTATTGCTCTGTAAGATTGACCACGTGTGCACCCTGAGAACTGTATTTGTGTGTTGTAGAAATACCCATCCGTAACATGTATTCATGCTGCGAACTGAGAGAGACAGGGAGAGAGAGAGAGAAAGTGTGTGTGTGTTTGTGCATGCCAGCGTGCTAGCTTACAAATCAAATTAATCAAATGAAATGTTATTTGTCACATGCACCGAATACAACGGGTTCAGACATTACCCTGAAATGCTTGCTTATGAACCCTTCCCAAAGTTGCAGAGTTTATAATTCAACTCAATTAATTGCAACACAATATTAATTCCACTCTTCCCCTAAGGGGTTTTTGAATGTTCCAGAACAGAGGGAAGCAAACAAAATACTTCAAAACAACTTTTTATTGTATCTGTTGACAGTTGTAGAGGAGTGGAGTGGAGTGGAGAGGAGTGGAGAGGAGTGGAGAGGAGAGGAGAGGAGAGGAGTGGAGTGGAGTGGAGTGGAGTGGAGAGGAGAGGAGTGGAGTGGAGAGGAGAGGAGAGGAGTGGAGTGGAGTGGAGAGGAAAGGAAAGGAGTGGAGTGGAGTGGAGAGGAGAGGAGAGGAGAGGAGAGGAGAGGAGAGGAGAGCCACTTGGCACCTGAAGTACTTTGGCTCATGTCCAAAAATGGCACTCTATTCCCTACACAGGGCCCATAGGCTATAAGGACACTCCTGACCTGTAAAACAACTAAGCAAAATGCAACCCTAACCAAACCCTTAACCCTTAACCCTAACCTAACCCTTAATAACCCTTAACCCTAACCAAACCCTTAACCCTTAACCCTTAACCCTAATCAAACCCTTAACCCTTAACCCTTAACCCTAACCTAACCCTTAACCCTTAACCCTTAACCCTAACCAAACCCTTAACCCTTAACCCTTAACCCTAACCTAACCCTTAACCCTAACCAAACCCTTAACCCTTAACCCTTAACCCTTAACCCTTAACCCTTAACCCTAACCTAACCCTTAACCCTTAACCCTAACCTAACCCTTAACCCTAACTAAACCCTTAAGCCTTAAACCTTAACCCTAACTAAACCCTTAACCCTAACTAAACCCTTAACCCTTAAACCTTAACCCTTAAACCTTAACCCTTAAACCTTAACCCTAACCAAACCCTTAACCCTAACCCTAACCAAACCCTTAACCCTTAACCCTAACCTTAATTCATATCAGAATTGGTTAAATGTAGGTTATCGTTTTGCAGGCCAGGAGTGTCCGAAACAGTGTTTCCCCCCGCCTTATCTTTTGAAAAACAAACAGGGAGAATTGTTAGTGAATGATATAGTTTGGGGAGATCACAGTGTTATCTCTCTATGTTATTCATCCTTGGGGAAATTAGCAGTAGGAGAATAGCATTAGGCTACATTAGTTACTGGCCAAATAGACTGACACTAACCTGGCCTGCAGAGAAAGAAAGAAGATCAGATCACAGCCGGTTCACTCTCTGCTATAATATCATTCCAATGTGGTTCTATTTACGGTTTGTGACTCTGATTTTTAACTCCTGTTTTTTTTTTGCTCACATAGATAGTAGATAGCTTTCAACACAACAAGCTAATTCAGTGTCTTTATAATGTGATCAGAGCTTCCAACATCATAACCACTCCGATTGTGATATTTAGAGCCCATGAAGGATAGCCTGTCGTAAGACATTTGAAATCTTGCTATGTCCAGTGGCTCGCTGGTTCTCTTCAGGTAAAATTTGCCTCTTAGAAACAGATCTAGGATCAGGTTAAACCTTTTCAAATACTTACCATAACCATTAGCGTGGAAAAAAACACAACATTGGCCCTAGATTAGGGTCAACTTCATACCTATTCCTGCTTGGTCGGGGTCGAAGTACAGGAATAAAGAGATCCTATTGGTTTAGTTGTTTGGCCAATGGAGGAAGTGCATGATGTCCAAAATGGCCCTGGCTCCGGGACCTGAACACCGAGGGATGTGTTTGTGTGTGGTAAAGATTGCCCAGTAGCCAAACCTTGGCCTCCTGTCAGTAAGTCAATAGACTAAATGCTTGTCTTTAAAACGAGGTAGGCCGTCTGCCTCCAGGCACCGCGTTGATTGACATCCAATAGGTTGCCACAGTAATAGAAAAGCATAGGATAGAAGGGACTGACGTGTAAATACAGTGTTCTAGAATGTTAAAGAATGTAATAGTATTGTAGAATAGAACAGAATAGAACCATAGAGATAAGAACTATTGTGACCTAGTAATATGGCGGAACTCTCGTGCTGTGGATTCTCCATTTCCCTCTCTGATGCTTTATCTTTATCAATACAACAACGTTGTACAACAGGACAGAATTAAACACAATAGAATCAAATCGAATTGAATGTTAAACAAAGTAAAACAGAAAGTAATACATTGTTTACAACCAACAACTAGCAGATCTAACTCCCTCCCTCCCTCCCTCCCTCCCTCCCTCCCTCCCTCCCTCCCTCCCTCCCTCCCTCCCTCCCTCCCTCCCTTCCTTCCTCCCTTTCTCCCTCCCTCCTAACCCTCCCTCCCTCCCTCCCTCCCTCCCTCCCTCCCTCCCTCCCTCCAAACCACTCTATTTATCTCTCTCTCTAACCCTTGCTCTCTCTACTCTCTCTATGCCTCCCTCCCTCCTCTCTCTCTCTCTTTCTCTCTCTCTCACTCTCTACTATCCCCCCCTCTCTCTCTCACTCTCTCAGTTCACCAGGGGAAGCATTAAGCAAGGTTTCATGAAGGACGCCAACTCATTAATATTCTCAAACACAGAAAGAAAAGCAAAGTGACTAAGCACAAGGCCAATGAAGAGAGAACAGAACAGGTGCAGAGCAGAGCTGTGCAGAGCAGAGCTGTGCAGAGGGGCATACAAGGCTTTATCATTGGCTCACTTGCTAAGAGCATGTCTATCAAGGTCACAGGTTCAATTACTGTAAAGGATCAAATGAGCCTACTAAAATGTACACCCTCACTGTAACTCGGTGTTTGACTTCGGTAGGAGCTCACCGCGGCTGACTACCGGCACTTCAAATGTTTTACTGTTTGAGCTCCTGCTCCTGCTCCTGCTCCTGCTCCTGCTCCTGTTCCTGCTCCTGCTCCTGCTCCTGCTCCTCTTCTAGAATACTGGCTCAAAAGTATTGTGGAGCTTCTGCATCAAAATATAAACCCCAGAAACCTGTTTCAGTGACTGCACTGACTGTACTGTAAGACTCATTGTAGAGAAGTGCCTGCTAAGTGGCATATATTGACTGTGTCTCAAATGACACCTTTGTTTCACCAGACTGGTCCAGAGGAGTGCACTACATAGGGAGATGTTTTCATTCATGCCCTTGTCTCAACATGATTTGTTTGTCTCCTTCTGGCCTGCTCGTTGTGAAAAAAATTATGATTTCTGCTGTGAAATGGTTGTTGTCAATATGAGAGAGAGAGAGAGAGAGAGAGAGAGAGACAGAGAGAGAGATAGAGAGAGAGAGAGAGAGAGAGAGCGAGAGAGAGAGAGAGAGAGACAGAGAGACAGAGAGAGAGAGAGAGAGAGAGAGAGAGAGAGAGAGAGAGAGCGCGAGAGAGAGAAACCCCAAACAATGCATGCAGAACGGAAATAGGACTATAACCACTAATTATCAAATTCAGAAAAGAGCTGTTCAATTCTACAACCACCTAAAAGGAAGTGATGCCCACACAAAGCCCTCACCTACAGAGAGATGAACCTGGAGAAGAGTCCCATCGGTCAGCTGGTTCTGGAGCTCTGTTCACAAACAGACCCCACAGAGCCCTCACCTACAGAGAGATGAACCTGGAGAAGAGTCCCCCTAGGCTGTGACCGGGAGTCCCATAGGGTGGCACACAATTGGCCCAGCGTCGTCTGAGTTAGGGGAGAGTTGGGTCGGGTGGGCTGTGCTTGGTTTATGGCGCTCTAGTAACTCCTTGTGGCGGGCCCGGCGCCTGCAAGCTGACCTCTGTCATTATTTGCATTACAGCATTTCCTCCGACACATTGGTGCAGTTGGCTTCCGGGTCAAGCAGGCAGATGTTAAGTAGCACAGCTTAGCTGGTCATGTTTCGGGGGACACGTGACTCGACCTTTGCCTCTCCCGAATCCGTTGGGGAGTTGCAGCGATGAGACAAGATCATAATAACAAAATTGGGGGGGGTTAAAAGTTACCAAAAAAGAGGGGGAAAAAGGGGTTAAGAGTATCAAAAAATTGGGAAAAAAATACACTCTTTAGCTTGGGTAAAGTGGAGATGTCACTGTAAAGTGGAATACTAAAGTTGTTCTGGAACATTGGAATCGGTCTCCATGGCAACGATGGAACATTGGCACAATTAGAGGAACTGTAGAAGAGAGAGTTAACGGTGACCCAATGCCACCTGCCCTTAAGCCAGTCATTACAGATGGCAAGAGAGGGAGAGAGAAAATAAAACTATTTGGTTGGAGGGAGAGAGGGATGGGGGAAGAGGAAAAGGATGAAGAGAGAATAGGTTGTGTGTGTGTGTGTGTGTGTGTGTGTGTGTGTGTGTGTGTGTGTGTGTGTGTGTGTGTGTGTGTGTGTGTGTGTGTGTGTGTGTGTGTGTGTGTGTGTGTGAGTGTGTGTGTGTGAGTGTGTGTGTGTGTGTGTGTGTGTGTGTGTCGTTGTTAGCCAGTGGAAAAAATATGCTCTTGACATTGACAGTTGAGAAAGAATATTTTATCTTAGCTGTTTGATTATTTATTGATGATAGAGAATGGGTTATTGCTCGTTCCCTTGGTATAGCTGTGCAGTAGATTGCCACCAATAGCAGTTGTGAGGGAGGTGGGAGTTGGGGATGGGCACAATGGTGAATTTATTGTCTTTTCCATTACCACTACACCCTACCCCCTCTTAGCTAGCCCCTATCCCACCCCTCCTCATTTCTAGACCCAGCCTCTCCTTTAAGCTAGCCTCTACTCCCACCTCCTAGTTACACTCTACCCCTCCTGTTAGCTAGCCCCTACCCCCTCCTGTTAGCTGCCCCCTACCCCCTCATGTTAGCTAGCCCAAGGGGGTAGGGGCTAGCTAACAGGAGGGGGTAGGGGCTAGCTAACAGGTGGGGGTAGGGGCCAACTAACAGGAGAGGGTAGGGGCTAGCTAAGAGGAAGGGGTAGTGGATAGCTAACAGGAGGGGGTAGGGGCTAGCTAACAGGAGGGGGTAGGGGCTAGCTAACAGGAGGGGGTAGGGGCTAGCTAAGAGGAGGGGGTAGGGGCTAGCTAAGAGGAGGGGGTAGGGGCTAGCTAAGAGAAGGGGGTAGCGGCTAGCTAAGACGAGGGGGTAGGGGCTAGCTAAGCGGTAGGGGTAGGGGCCAGCTAACAGGAGGGGGTAGGGGCTAGCTAAGAGGAGGGGGTAGGGGCTAGCTAAGAAGAGGGGTAGGGGCTAGCTAAGAGGAGGGGGTAGGGGCTAGCTAAGAAGAGGGGTAGGGGCTAGCTAAGAGGAGGGGGTAGGGGCTAGCTAAGAGGGGGTAGGGTGTAGTGGTAATGGAAATAACCCATTCTCTATCATCAATAAACAATCAAACAGCTAAAATAAAAT